>NW_008751868.1:401899-441021 GCF_000715545.1 Opisthorchis viverrini
TAACCATTGACCAACCTGGTATGAGAGACTCTGTGAGTGTCGCGGGACACTCTCCAGTATAACTCAATGGATCGCTGAGGTGCGCAAACCGTCACACCACGGTAAGGTCCAGTCTCTTCGTGACGGAGCCAGTACAATGACAGTCCCTGGCACAATACTTCCGAAAAACAGCTTTTCTTGAAGAAGCTAATTTAGCTTATATACTCTCCGCTTTAGACCAACGTGCCCTTGGTACATGGTTTAAAAGTGGTAAACTGAACTGCACGAGACCAGTTAAGTCTTATTTACTTAGTTGCTGAAAAATAAGTGACTGAGTCACCTTGTGCACAAGAGTACACAAAATACAGCAAGACATGTTCAGTTCGCGAAGACCACCCCGAGTTCTCCAACCTTGATATTTATAGAGCCTCGCAACACAAGACAGCTTCTTCCCCGAGCATCGACTTTTCTCTGCTTCGAAAAGCCTTCGCCACTATCTCTTCTGTACTCCATTGGTTCTGCTACCGTCACCTCGCCAATGTCTGCACAGTCATAGCTTTGTCCAGGCCGTTTTAATTGATTCTACAAGTTTCGTGGTAGTTTTGGCCGCTATACCTATGTTCACGAATCGCTAAGGTAAGATTACTATGGATTACTACATGTGAATCTAGTTAAGATAGCGTGTATGCCCAGGGTGTGGTGTGGAAAAGAGTAGCTCTGCATCAAAGATGATAAGTCGAATTCCTACTTACCATTGACAATGTTAATTACTGTGTACAAACCTCCTCCAACTACGGAGGTAATCAAATCCAGAGAGAAGACAGTTACTGGTTTCATCGAGTTTGGAGTTGGCACCTTTTTCTGATGCCGATCTCTTCAGGTAGTTTTTAGACAGCTCGAGGAAGGTCAGGGATGAAGACGCGAAAGCTCGGTGGGCTGAATCCACCCCGAACTTTGTGATTAATTCATTTTAGGCTTGGACAATTTAACAGTTCCTTAACGTGTGCTTTCTGCGTTAGCTTGCATGACAGCAGTGCCGCGACTGTGTCTCAGAAAAATGCCGAACGACTGTGACGCCACAGGTTCCCTGTATTGGAGACAAGTGACTAAAGGACTGCTCCCTATAAAGCCCCATAAGCTCATCGGTAATATGCTAGTTCTTCCTCCTAGAAAACATCCGACTCGTCACGACACCATTTGTTCGGTGCTTTTATTCACGAGCAATGTTCTGGATCAGATTCTGGAGAGACTGCTAGCAATGGACAATGTTTCCAACCCCGTGACTATGGAGTATACTGCATCATTACACATCGGTCGACAGACAAGCTGGTATCATCAGGGCCGTAGAGGTGTGACTTCTTTTTGTTTCAGGTCACCATGTGTAGTGGGGCGACATGGCTCAGTGATGGAGGCCGATTGGAGTATACTGCATCATTACACATCGGTCGACAGACAAGCTGGTATCATCAGGGCCGTAGAGGTGTGACTTCTTTTTGTTTCAGGTCACCATGTGTAGTGGGGCGACATGGCTCAGTGATTGGAGCGCGAATTTAATGACCAAAGATCCGTGGTTCGAACCCGATTTCTGCATCTTGACTTCTATCTAGTCTTGGGCAACCTGGTAGTATCTCAGCCGTCGTGCTTCTTTCGGATGGCATGGCACCTAGGCACCGAAAGGGTGTTACATCCAGACGATACCATGTGTAATGCAACTGTCCAAGCAAGTACCTTGTTTATTACACTTGCCGCTTCATCTGAAAACACTGGATTTGGTTTTGTGTTTTTGTTATTCGAAACATACACGTTCTAGTCCTCTTCAACCGCATCTTTGGTATGTATAACTTGCTACTGATGTACTTGATTTAGTCGTCCACCTAACTCGCCGTTGGTTTACTCGCTTTTTTAGAGGGTTGTTCAACTTTTTTACCGGTAATCTTGTACTTCCTATTCTAGTTCGATGGGGGTGAAATATCTATGAGTTCCGCTTTATTTTGCCGTCGGATAACCAGAACAGCATAGATGCATCTGAGTGAACCCTTCCTCGTTCCATCGGGCGTTATCACCGTTAGATTATTTTGAAAGACCTGTACAGTTTTCCCTCCGTATGCTTTGACCGGCGATGGACGGTGTGGTCTCGGCTGCATTCCACGTTGGAATTGTATTTTCCGACGAGTATCGACACTTAGTCTCATATTCTCCGAAATTCTTGGATAGATACACCATGGTAATGGATCTAATCAATGCATATGGTCTGGTGCGTCACCTCGTTCGCATTTCTCCTTTGGTGCTATCTTCAAGTCAAGAAGTTTATCGAGAGATCGGTGTGTTTCATTCGTAAGTTCCGCTGGTTTCTGAATACAACGTGTACCCTCCGACTATTCCTATTTGCAAAACCCTCCTTGTACAATGCTCCATAGCTTACCAACTTTTATGGTTTGTTTATTTAGGTGGAACCCTAAATTGTGCGCAACCCGAACAGTCTTAATAAGGACGCTGCACTGTAACTCTCCAGCGCGTTCGAATTAGACGGGATAACAATAGCATGTCTCTGCATTGTCGTATGTAGAAAGAAAAAGAGAGAAGGCGTTCAGCTGTAGGACCCTTCCGGTGCCTAGCTGCCATGCCACCCGAAGGAAGCACGAGGGCTGGGATACTGTCAGGTTGCCCAAGCCTAGACAGGGGAAGTCGAGTGGCGGGGGGCGGGTTCGAACCACGGACCTTCCGGTCAGTAAATTCGCGCTCTAACCACTTGGGCCATTGTCGTATGTCCTAGTCATCAAACAGATTCCCCGAATGTCCTCGGACCGCATAGAACACAATCGGGCGCAGTCTTACTTTCACTTCTCACCCGCGTTCAACAATGACCTAACCGAGCCATCGTGGCCGATGGTGCTGGATGTTTCCTGCTGCACAATTAAATACTGTTTTCTAATCACCTCTTTGCTAATCCGTTGACGCTGTCCAATAACATCAACGCTTCTGAGTCATCATTGGTCAAAACCTAAGGATCCTCACATCATTTATCCGCAGAGGCCACGTCTCGCAGCCATACACCAACACAGTTCTTCCTGTAGTTTTGTACACGCAAGTTGGCTCGGTGGTTAGAACGTGAATTTATTGACTGGAATGTCCGTGGTTCAAATCCGGCCTCTGCATCTCGACTTCTGTCTAGGCTCGGTTGATCCGGGAGTATCCCAACCCCACGGGTGGCATGGCAGCTAGGCACTGAAAGGGTGTTACAACTGAACAGTTTATTTTATTATTTTACACGCGACCCCTGAGATCTAGTGATACTTCATTTTGACGCCACAAGTGACATAAATTAGCAAACTTCGTTCGGGTCTTCGAGATTCTTGCACTGACATTTCCGTCAGAGCTAATGTAACTACTGAGGTACCTAAAATTCTCCACAAGCTCCAGTGATTCTCCTTGAATTGTAGGCGTATGTTTAATTCTTGCACTGACATTTCCGTCAGAGCTAATGTAACTACTGAGGTACCTAAAATTCTCCACAAGCTCCAGTGATTCTCCTTGAATTGTAGGGCGTATGTTTAGAAACAACGTTCTGAAACATGAATTTGCACTTTGAAGCTGCAAGGTGCATATCAAAGGATGGTGTGGCTGTGGTTAGTCTATTCTCTCTTTCACCGAATCCAGTATCACTGATGGATGATAAATGATGCTAAAAACTTAGAACATGCTTTCCGTTACAATTACTACCGCTGCTTGTTTCAAGCCATGAAATTTTGCCTCTCTCCACTTTTTGTCCTTTCAAGAGTGCATTATTTTAGTCGGTTTAATAGTGAATTATTTCTATGCCAATGAGGGTCAGGAACCGATTGAGGAGTCATCGTTTTAAAAGGGCTTGGTGAACATTCAGTAGATTTTAACTAGGCAGCGTTTCGCTTTCGACACAAAAGCTTCGTCGGGCCAAGTGAGCAGGTCACCAAGGTGCCCAGGTCTTGAGGCAGTCGGAAAACCAATCAGTAAGACTTATTCAGATTAACACACTAGATCAGTGTTGAATGTCAATAAAAGGGTCTTTTCGTTAGTGTGATAGCCCAAATCCTTTGGTTAGATGGATTTCAAATTAGTTACGTTCGGGTTCGGTTCCTTAATATTCCACTTCAAAGTGATTCATTTGAATATTCACCCCGAGTGCCATTAGTAGATTTCATTCTTTGTTGGCTTGTGAATGTTACGACAATTTAGTTGAGGGGGAGGGGAGGTTGGTGACATTCAATGCAGTTCAAATCTATTCTACTTGTGTTAGCGATCTCTGATAGCCGCACATGCATATGTGCCAGCTCGGATGATCCACAGGCTTGCCAGTTCTACGCTATCTATGGATACTGGGATCCTTCGCGATTTCCACCTCCTCGGCCATCTGTCTTTGTGGTGTGGATTGTAGTCCTCGCCTCAACATTTGCTAAATCTGTTTTGTGTTCCGTATCCATTGCGTGTTCCGCCATTGTTGAGCCAATATTCATCTGCATTTCTTGGCGGCCTGTTTTCTTCTGTGCTCTTCAATTTTGAAGTGAAGTTCCCTGTTCTGTTTATCTTTTTCATTCGCATTCTCCCGTTTTCTCAGTGTAGATTACCTTGACGCTTTGGCTGGTCTCCAAGCTTGGCACCAAGACAAATCGAAAGGCATTGAACCTGATGATCCTTCTCTAGATTCATTTGGTCTGTCCTACGATTGCCCGGGGTTTCCTCACGTTTTTGACTATTCGGTGGCAGCTGTAACGGGCAGTCTTGCTGCGGCCGAGGCGCTCTTGCAAGGCCACTGTCAAGTGAGTTTGTGCCACGTTGCCATGTTTTGCGGGCGTTTTTCAAAACCCGACCATCTTAGGACATCCTAGCTCATGGCACCCTGTTGATAGCAGTATGCCACAACATGGCTAATGCACCATACTATGTTTCCGTATCCTAATTCCGTGTTTGTAATTTGGGTGGTGCGGCGTTACCAAGCTTGTAGCACACAGTGAAAATCGGTATCCTTATCAAGTGCAACAGTATTGAGACGCGAGCTACTGGAGGGGAGTCTGGTATCCAGGTCGATTGTCCCTATCCAGGCTTGGGCAGCGTAGCAGTATCGCAGCCCCTGCTCCCTTCACCCTATTGAGTGGCAAGAGGATACCAAGTGTCTTTATGATTACTGCCAACTTTGAGCCAACACCTCCGTTTTCAGGTACATTTAATTGGGGGGGGGCGAGATGGCTCAGGGGTTAGAGCGCGAAATTACTGACCGGAAGGTCTGTGGTCGAACCCGACCTCTGCCTCTCGACTTCCCCTGTCCAGGCTTGGACAACCTGGCAGTATTACAGCCCTCGTGCTTCCTTCGGGTGTCAGCTAGGCACCGAAAGGGTGTTACAGCTGAACGATTATTTTCACTACATTCAATTAGCGGGTTGCAGGCATATAAAGTGGTAACTAGCTTTGGTAAAACTTAATTAGACCTGTCGATCTTCGCTGGCATTTGCTGATTGTTTCTCGAAGTTCTTTTTTCCTTGCAGTCATGTTTATTTTCTTCAGCAGTATTTCCACATTTTCGCTAAAATTTCAACAACATTATGAAATACTCGCACGTCGAATCGCAATAACATTGCCTATAGTGGGATTTGTTTTTGGCAAACCACTCTCATGTGTTGATGGTGGTGCTGACGTTCGGCAAATTGTGATTTGTGACGACACTGATGCCTTTTTCTCGGAGACATGCAACCTGTGCACATGAGCTTTCTCCTAATGTATAGTCCGATAAAAAAGTAAGGGAGTGACTATTATTGTGCTAAACGTTGACCTAAGTGCACAGAACGGAAACTCTGGAAAGGTGGGCTAAACCTATTCTGGACGTTATTACAGGTCGCAATCAACTGGGCCGGTGGATGGCACCATGCGAAACGAACTGAGGCCTCGGGATTTTGCTATTTGAATGATATTGTTCTTGCGATCCATCGACTTCTAGGAAACCACCTGCATAAGCGTCGATTACCTCCCAACAACGGTCAGTTATCAGACCGAATTCTTTACATTGATTTGGATCTGCATCATGGCGACGGCGTTGAGGAGGCGTTCTGGTATAGTCCCCGAGTGGTTACCTTTTCAGTGCACCATGCAGCCCCGGGTTTCTTCCCAGGAACTGGAACATCAGTTGAACGTGATGAGGGCCATTGTACGTTTCCTAATGGAGCTGGTCGCGGACGGTTTTCTGCTTTCAACATGCCACTGGGTAAGCTTAACTTGGTTGGTTGAGGTTGAGTTTGATTTTCTGGCAGCGCTCACAAAAAATGAATCGTCTCGTACATGTAGAGTGATCACAGGGCACAAGAAACCCAGTGATAGTTTTTAGATGACTTTTCAATCATTTTCGTTCAGTTGCCATCGGGTGAGCTTGAAACAGCCATCCTAAATCTGACTAGGAGGTGAAGCTGATTAGGCTATGTTTTACCGACGGTATCTTTTGGATTGCTCCCGAAAGTACAGGTAGGCGGTTTGAATTGTAGCACCGAGCGATACAGTACAGCTAAAAAGAACGATGGTGTTTCTCTTATAATGTCCCACAACCCAGGTTTCATCTGTTTGGAGCATGACCCATCTTATTTAAGCTATTTCTAGTCGGTACCTACTTGGTGTCGACGCTTATTTTGGTATTTTTACAGGACTTAACTGACTAGTTTCAGTCTGTTTTTGTTATTGCTCACGTACGTTTTGGAAGTCGCTAGTGGGGCACCGACCTCAAAATCCATCTCTCTACTTCTGTGCTAGCCCATTTGCCAATTGCCCAGTTTCTTTTTATCGGTACCTGGTGCAGGTCGACTGTAATTGAAATGGGGATAACATTCTCGTGTGTAGTGGTGATGAGATCGCAGCATCCTTTATGAGACTCCCTTCCCTACGGAAGGCACAACTGTGGATGTAGGAAGTTTATGGAACTTTTAATTATTTTTACGACTGAATTCCGCTTGTAAACCCAGACGAATCAGTGATGGAAATGTGATAACTACACATTGTACACCCATTCAGCAGGGCTTTAGCGCCCGGTTTCAACACCTTTCTTAATGGAAATAGCTGGCTGTTGGCCCATTCTTACGAATAGCTCTCGCTGGACTCTCTTATTGAACCTTCATTCCCATTATTTTGCTCCACCAAGTTATGACCAGTGGTCAATTGTCAGCATTCCAGCACGTAACTACAGTTCTGTACATTCATTTTATTTCACCATGTGTATAAGTAGTACTCATATTTCATCTAAATCAAGAATTTGTTACGTTGCACTTTTGGACTACTTTGTATTAAATAGCAGTCTCATCGCGAGGTGACTAACCTCATGAACCCGCGCTGAGGCTTGTCTTCAGACCTACTTGTTCATTACAACCGCTAAGATATGGTAACTGGAACTAACATTTTACCATATGCTGGTAAATTTAATATGATGTTCTAATGTGGCTTTATTTCAGCCCTGTTGTTGGGAGTTATTTTGACCACCTGCTTTGGTTTGACCCCGCTCCTTGATCCTCACCAACCTTTGTTGACTGTTTACAGTTATTTTTTCAAGTTATCCTGAATAATCATATCTCCATCCCCAGGACCCTGAGTCAACCGAACTAGTTTCGTTTCTTATACATGTCTTTTGCCATTTTTAGTGCATTATTTGGTTGACCAGCTTTCTCTTCTCTCCTGATAGCGGACGGTGTGGATGATCCAACTTGGTCAAAGGCGGTTTTGCCGATGCTGAATCTACTGTATGCTTTAGTTCAACCGGCGTTTGTTGTTGTTCAGTGTGGGGCTGACGGTTTGTGTGGAGATCCGCATCGTGTGTTCAATTTAACCAACCTGGATCCGAATTATCTGCCTCGTAACACACCGACCAAAGTGGAAGGTACCGAGGTACCTGATCCCAATCATAATGGTGGCAGCTATGTTACCGCCTTACGTAGAATCCTTTCATGGAAGGTACCCACCCTAATCCTTGGAGGAGGTGGATACAACTTTCCTGACACTGCCCGCCTTTGGACGAGACTAACTGCAGTAGCAATCGAAGAAACTAGTGGTCTGATGTAATGTTCCTTTTGATGTCTTCTATCTGCTGTCTACTACTTCCCAAGTTATTCCTGCTTGTTTTGGTTCGAAAATGCAACATAAGCTGACGCACTCTACCTTTGATGGCCTCTTCCTTCGTGTGACCGTATATCTGAGCACGTAGGTGGCGAACGATAGGTCATTCTACAGTTGATTAGTAGTGTGGGGTGATTTGGGGGCTTCTTGATTGAGATTTCGTCCTGTAGGTGAAGCCAGTCTATCCTGGACAATTATTTCATCATCAGTCCACATCTCACTAAGGATGAGGCAGTTTACGGTGCTCTTCCACTTTTCAGTATAGATTCACTTATAGGACGAATTCTCGACTGAAAACTCTCAGATGTCCCCACACTACATAGGTAGCTTGGGGGAAAAGTAATTTCTCAAAACGGGTTGAGTTTCCATCTAAAGAGCCTTCAATCGTGGCTCTATATCCTGTCTGGGTGCACTTTAATCACACTGTTGTCCAGCCCCTCGTGACCAAACGATTAAGTGTTCAAACTGCTAATTGGGGTGTCGTGTAGCAGATTACATAGCTACTGTAGTTTTTTGGTGCCTAAATCCCATGCCACGAGGGCTGGAACACTGCCAGGTTGCCCAAGGATAGACAGGGGAGTCAAGAAACAGAGGTTGGGTTCGAACTACGGACCTTCCGTTCAGTAAATTCGCGCTCTAACCACTAAGTCATCTCGCCCAGCAGAATACGTACGTCACACGGCATGACAGCTATGCAAGACGAAGAAGAACAACCCAACCAGATGAAACAACTCTATTACTAACTCAGTGGTCGTTCACTTGGCCGATACGGGTGATGGGATTAATTCTAACAAGCAATTGACAGTGACGCAAAACAATCTTCGCAATTTTACCCACAGGCTCTTGTTTATCCTTGTTTTACTTGTGTACATCGTTCGCTTTTAGTTTTTCAATCTCTATATCTATCTCACTGCCACCTCGTACTATTTATGCTCCACACAAAAAGTTCAACAATCTAGAGATGCTAATTCAACAGATTCGGTGATTTTTCGGCATAAGGTCCTCGAACTCCAACTGTTTAGGCTACCGGAGAGCTACTGTTTACTGCGCACACCTATTCCTTTTGGTTTTGGGAAGAAAAATCACTGATGCACTCACTGGGACGAACGCATTTAACCAAACCCGCACGTATTCCTACACGTTGGCGTCTCTCTCTCGCTTGTACACGGTTTCATGGATGGTGTTCATTCTACGTAGTAGGCGAATAGATCCCTCTACTGTGCACACATGCTTGTGGCTCAGGATGGATTTGTCAGTTATGTTCTCCCAAGATTTCATGTTTAGTCCCGTCGACCAATCGGTATTTTTAGAAGTAGATTTCTCTAAACATTTGACATCCACTGGTGAGGAACTTATTGCGAGAGATTTATTTTCGGTTGACCTTGACAAATAAAGATAATTTTTCCAATGGTGAAGTGTTATCTCTGGTGATTAAAGTCACTATCCTATTTCGTTACAGATTGGAGCTGGATTCTACCATCCCTGACCATTCCCTAATCTCCCGCTACGGACCTGGATTTGATCTGGACATATCGAACCTACCGAAAATTAACCATAATCGTGATGAAGATGTCGTTGCCCACCACACACGGTTACTCAAACAAGCTGTATTATACGCTGAGTTCAATAATCTGACCATAGACAGAACACAGCTTGAGCGCACGATGGCTGATACCGGTGTATAGAAATTGCATTTTCTCATATTTATGTTTGTGTTCTGCTTACGAGCATTGTACATTACAATGAAATCATACACTCTTATACTTGACGTATTGCGAACGAGATTTTTCCACTCAGTGTCAGAGGACGGGTGTGATAGGTAGTCCCACATTTACTACCTTAATACATACTACTTGACCGCAAATTAGTAGCACATTGCCAGTTCAGTGTACAGTGCCTGCGAGCAGAGCTATCAGGCCATGGTATGCCGCAAAAACCCAGCCGTATTATTGACGGTGAAAACAGTGTAGATTGTTGAACTGCGTCATGTATGTTCTTAGTTTCCGTGAGATGTATACTCGGAATTTCGCGCTCACTAAGAAAAACCGGTACAATAAAACCCGACGGGATCATTGACTGGAGCTACTTCACAGCGTATAAATGCAATTACTTGAATGCATACCGTTATACTTCGGTATTAAAAGCCACTATTTAACGCTTCAGTCACAATGTCTTTCAAATCAGCCTTCCGAGTATGGTTTGTGACATCAGATTAGTCAGTGTTGGGTCAAACAAATGAAGTACGGCTTGGCGTGCGCTTCGCACCTACAAAGTGTAGAGTACTGCTACGAGAGTGGGTGAGATTAAACCCAGACCTCGTGCTTTCAGACGAGCCAACCAACGTGATAGGTAAATTTATTTGCCTAAACGATTGTATAGATTCGGATGAACTGGTTGAATATGAGATCACTTCTCGAATCGCTTTTGCCGACCTCCGACACCTGTGGCGCAGGCGCGACGTCAGTTTGTCTTTCATGATCCAAGTTTACACTAGTAGTGCGATCTGTACTGCTCTGTGGATCAGAGATTTGACCTCTACGCGCAAGGAAAATACGGGATTCGTCAGTGTTTGACCACCGGTGTGTCCAAAACATTGGTTAGGTCTGGTGGGAATATCGGATTAGCAATGCTGAATTACGGTAGAAAATTTTAGGACGAAGGACCTCTCCCGCGATAAATGAATCACTCACGCCTTATAGGTTACGCTGTTTAGAACACATACTCCACATGCCAGAAGACCATTTGCCCCTCAGAGCTATTTTCGCTCAGCCGTGAGCTGAGTGGAAGCTACCGAGAGGTGGACAATGTGTGACCTGGCAATGAAGTATGGAAATACGGACCACTAAATTGAGTCGAGTTGACAACTGCCGCCTCACTGGATGGGGACCCCAGAACTCAACTCACTTGTGTTTAACGATACTGGCAGAAATGGTCCAATCACACGTTCATTGGCCCTTATGCATCAAAGATATCGCCTCCAATACGTAATTATCAGGTTCCCAAAATAACTGAACGTGCCACTGCCTCCATACTCTCCCACCGTCCTGTGATCGAAACTGTAGTGTTTGGGACCATTGTGTATATGGTGCACGGTTTATAGCTAATGAATTAAAAATCGAGTTAGTGGGCTTGCACTAAGTTCCTTCCCTGTTCACTTTTATTCTTTCACAGTAAGGCTTTCAAATAAATCATGTTGGTACATCAGCGAAGCATCCCTGTTGGACACTGGTATTACGCCGTCGGTGATGACACGCAACAGGTATGCCGCAGAAGTTCGTGAATATCATACGCTGTGTCTGTTCACATACTTGTGGGAGGAGCCCCTTAAAAGCTCTTCTGCAAGCAGTGGTTTACACTCTCCACCTTTGTTTGATTTTGTCGGTTATTCTGTGATAAGGCGGACTCTGGGATGTGTCCAAATTCAGTGTTCGGAGACCCTTAGTTATATGGTTTACACTCTCCACCTTTGTTTGATTTAGTCGGTTATTCTGTGATAAGACGGACTCTGGGATGTGTCCAAATTCACATTGTTCGGAGACCCTTAGTTATGTGGAGTATGCAGACGATATCGCTATCATTTTTGAAGCAGAGGTGGGAAGCCAGTCAAGATCTTCGAGTCCATCCACTTGTCTTTCGTACCCACAGAATGCGAGTTGGGGCTGTTTGTAGTCTTTGAACATGTCTCTAAGAATTCAAAAATTTATAAGAAGTTGTGGAACGCACTACATATCTCCAGCGCTGCATCAGCTCTCACGGTGGTGTGACAGACGAGGTCAACACACGAATCTCAAAGGCCAGAATTAGTTTTACAAGTTTCTGCCACTCGTGGAATCAAAGGGGCATATCGCTGGGTCTCAAAGAGAGTATCCATCGGACTAAAGTGGGCTGTACTGTTCCACGACTGCGATCTTCGGCCATTTCGTGTGGAAGGTCTGAGACATATCCAGATCTTTGACAATCGGGGCTTCACAACCATAGCTGGGATCGGCTAGAGCCAGTGAATTTGCAATAAGATCATACTGCACTCAAGAACTGCATTAGAATCTGCAAGCTAAGGTGGCTCATTTTTACTGCTCATGTTGAGTTACCGTCTGCTGTGTTTAGCTCAGAGTGGGGGAAACCTAAAGACTGGTAGAAGGGGATGTAGTAATTTACGAAAAGTATGGGCGCTCTGGGTGCTTTTCGCCTTCCTAAACTTGGCCCACGTGACCCTCGTTGTGTTTAGCTGGGTACACTGAGTGATATGGCGGCTAACCGATGTCAGTGGCGTTCATGCTATCAGTTTCTATCCAGATTGTCCGACTGAGTACCAGAGTTGTATGCACCTCGGATAGGCACCTGTGATAGACTACCTGTCCCCCTTAGAAGATCCATTATTAGGCTTTATTCAAACAACTGGAAATGAATGTGCGGCAGTGAAGCACCAGTAATCTCAGCTGGTGTCACTATTAGTGATGATGCTTGGTGTGATAGGATAATGATAAATCATTCCAACATGTGGTGCAGAGATTGGCGCCGTCTTTTTCAGTCCAACCGGCCCACTTTCGTGATCATGGCCTGGCAATCTGGTTAGAGCAAAGGACTACCGACTAAAAGGACCGTTATTCGAGTCTTCCATAATTCATCCGTTTATGTTTAGCTTATCTGTGTGAGTGGATTAGTGAGGTTAATTGAGGTTGCACGTTGTTTGAATGCAGTGGACGGATTAGGGTCAAATTTAAATGAGCTCGCCACCTATGTTTCGTTGCTTTTGGTTCCGACTGCGTGACTAGCAGTCACACGTATTCGTTGGTTTGTACAGCATTTGTGAACGTGTGACTCATATTAGAGCTATTCATTCTCCTGAATTTTATTTTTGTTCTTGCCTTCTGAATAACTGTCCTTCCGATGACATACGTAATCCTCCTGAGGTTCATCGTTCCCTCTGCTTGAAAGGAATTGACTACTAATTATCTACCGTACGATCTCAATGGGAGAAAATGGTTAAGAAATAACGTTCGCTCCAAATAGAGATCGCTGCCTGTGTGTAGCCTCAGGAAAAGTGGCTTCTCAAAGTCTTTAAAAGCTGGCGACGCCATTCAACTGAAAATGAATGGTGGTGTGTCAAGTGAATATAACACATACTAAGGTTTGCCGCGTTGCTTACCTCATGTGCTGATCGAAACGTCATTTGTATTATTTGCGATCCCAATTGACTTAGAACTTCCACCTTTTCAAAATGTACTATTCAGGTTAGCCGTTCAGCAAAATTATGACTCACTTTGATTTCACCTGCACTGAAGTGGTGCAAGATCATGGGACATATTCAGACAAATGGAGACGGTTCTATTAAGGCCGACTAGGTGATCCAACGAACCGCTGTCCTAAAGTCGCACATGGCCCGTGTGATGCTCACAAATCCAACCAGCGATGCAGTCTTCTTGATTGGCATTGGCACTTACTATTCGATGAGTTATGCTCCCCTCATGAGTACTATACTAGTTGATATCAGTCTGTTGAAGTATATTACGCGAATGCTCACTATTATTGATGGGCAGATAAGTTATGACTGTGCAGGGAAGCACGAATACGGAACAGATGCATTGTGACGAAATTTGCTTCAGCAAGAGCTCACATGAATAGTGTTGCTGTCCAATGTCTCCAAGTAGGGTACGGAGAAAACCGTGAGGCCGAAGCTACCCTTGTGTGGCACTGCAAAATGGAAGCTTCTGAGGACTGTGCATAACTAGATGGCGAGTAACTTATATAAAATAGATCTCTTATTTTGCATTTACACACCAGGTGTTCTACAGGGACTCGCGTTTGAGTCGTTCATGGGGCACAGAGTCAAATGAACGGAATCACGAATGAAGGCCAAGACTGTCCCAGTTGCCGGTCTGTCCAAAGGAATTCACTTCACTTCAAGATTCAAGCGGAGGCGAGCTTTTTTCAACCAGCAATAAAACCTTGATACTGAAAACTGTTTTAGTTACATTCTACTTTGTAGCAAGCTATCCATTCTTCCTTTAACATTGGCACTGACGTATCCTTAAATTAAGGCTAAAGCTCGTCAATAAGTTCTTCTGAAGACATGAGCGGTCATTACAACGAAGTAGAAATAGTTTGGAACAACTTCAAAGGATGCGACGCACCTTTGTGTGGGAGAACCACCCACTTTTCTCTAGTCGTAAAACCGCGTCCGGCCTTATTACACCGCTCAACTCACTGGAGGCGCTTCGAAATGCTCTTATTCGTGGGAATTAGATCGCATTACTTTTCTGCATTTTTCCTACTTAGCCTTTCTCGAGATTACTTGCAAGTCCGCCCTGGACAACAAAAACAGATCTCGACTGACACGCGATCCTCATAGTTTGACTTCAGTTTTTGCTTGTATTCTGGTGTCGACTGTTCTTCCTTCCTTTTCACTTCGGTGGAGCGTCGTTGTCTGGGTTGTTAAACCTTTGCTTGTTGTTTTTAACCCTCTTTGAACTTTTGGACAGACGTAACGTGCCTGCTTTACAGTGGTTGACCGGATACTTAGATGAGGTTGGGAACAGCCACGTAAAAGAGTGATAAACCGACGAAACAATGGTGTTGCATTTTCCATGAGATTACCGCATAAAGATTTGCTCAACTGCAAAAAAATGTCCTGTTTTGTTTTGGGCGTGGGTAGGTACCCTGGGCTGCCAAAAACCTTTTTAAGCCTCAGTTTGTCGATCAGGTTCGTTGATCGTCCAAGATTCCGGCACTGTTTTTGCGAAGTTGCATTTATGCTGGGATTTAGTTCATGTGTCGTTACTGATTGCATAGACTCACATTGTCACACTATCAGGAAGAAACTATCCATTTGTTGGAGGCAAGATAACTGCTGGATCTTCGATTACGGTATTCTCATGTTCCTGACCGAAAAACTAAGAGTGAAAGATTCATTTTTTGTTACCAGGATTCTGGGCCACTTTGCAGAAAACTATTCATCCGAGAAAGATGTTATGTAAGAATGTTGGTCAGAAGATTTCTTTCCTTATACGTCTAAACGGTACGGAATCCACGAAAAGCTGCTTCGGCAGATCATTCTGTCAAGTGGAACCTCACGTACGGTTTAAAATGCATCTATTCTTAGAGTCACATGTTCACTTCAACTTGTAGGCATTAATGTCTGAGTGCTATGGTGCTGGAAAGTGATTTATCGATCTCTACTGCACATTGTCGTCCGCTTTATCCTTAAACATGGCTTTGACTGGCACCCAATGTCCAGAAAATTGCATCACAAACTTGATCCTTCTAGCTGAGTTTGATCACTCGATTCTTTTCCAAAAATGTAAGGATTTTCTTGTGCGAGCCATGTTCTACTGACCGGATGACTATATCGTCGGAAAATAGCAGCTTTTTAGACTGCTGTATGTGATAACTGTTGGCACCTACGTGTATGCCCCAAGTCCAGCTAAAGAAGTGTAACTTAACGGTATTGTCATTGGTTGCAGTATCTGTGTGAATGATAATAATAATAAAACAATCGTCCAACTCGAACGCTTTTTCGGTGCCTGGTTTCCACACTATCCGAAGGGAGCACGAGGGCTGAAAAATGCAGGGTGGCAGGAGCATTCGAGATTCCAGGGCTGGGTTCAAACCACGAACCTTTCCGCCAGTAAGTTCGCGTCTTAACCGTAGCTATATCTGGTTCAGTTGGATAAGTTCAGTAAAATGACCCTTGAGAGGATGGTAAGAAAAACTGTTATTGAGTGGAAAGATGTGCTTTCGCGCTAAGCTCTATTTGAACAGAATCCTCGCTCTCGGTCGGTCATCAGCTTAGTGACTACATCTGTGAAGTATCTTTTTTGAGGTGCTCACATTTTTAAGCTGGTTATTTATTTTTTGTTTTTTTCCTTTTCTTTTTTTTTGGGGGGGGGGGTCGACAACTGCGTTTTATTTGACAAACATCTGTTCAATACTATTTGCTTGATATGTTGATGAACTAGCATCTTCGCGTCTCAGCCTAGTCAATTTGGACAGCAAAACGGAATGCGTTGGTACCACACAAAGAAACAATCAAAGGTGCAAAAATACTTACTCCATATCTCCTTCCTCTAGAGAAAAAAGCACAAGTAATACGAGCAAAACCCAGGTGTTTGTTGGTACTTTCCATGATGTGATAAAATTGCTCTCTTTGACTGGGGTGAATGCTTCAGCAATACGTTGCATGCATGTAACCCGAACATGTGCACTTCATCGATACACTGAGCTCAGGTAACTATTGTCGGGTCCTTCTATCGTTAACTAGTGACTTTTGCGCCACCCGAAAAGGCCATAAACAGAATGATTGAGACAGATGCTACAGAAATTATGGTTTTTGGAATTCCATAAGTCATGTCTTGCTTCACTCCGCTTTTTGCTTCATTGTGCTTGGCTCATATAGTTTTAAGATACAAAGCTGTTACTCGAGTAAAATTCTGTCGTGTGCGAAACGGTCCGTAGCGTGGCAGCAATCTTGACGTCATTAGTAGTATTCGGGTGATTGCTGACTTGGCACAGTACACGGCCATTATGATGGTTCTTCCTTGGTAGCTGACTCAGCCAATTCGAGCACCGAGGTGCGACTACAAAGAGCTTGTTCTTTCAGAGGTATTGCAGTTGAGGAAAATTCTACGATGCATGGTCCCTTCATCGTTATAGTGCATTCGGTTTCCGGATCGTGGTCGTCAAATATTGATTCCTGAATAGGCTGAAACACACCATGCATGTGTTGGCCGCTCACTTTTTACCCTAATCACGTGAGCTATTGCGCATATCTCCGTGACTTGTCCCTGTTTCAACATCTCATTCCGTTTTTAAAGACTTGCCGTCATCGAAAAAAGCCTGTGGAATGACCTCATCAACCTCATTCTATTGCGTACATCAGCAAGCCCTTCGCAGAGCACACCGGCTGAGTGTGAATTGAATGAGCTAATTCCCATGTGAAAGTTATAATACCCCTAGAAGACATGTTCGTACGTTTAAGACGGCATACACCATAACTTGTTGTTAACGCCACTCAAAACGGAGCACAGAAAGTGTTTACCAATGCATCTGACTTTGATGTGACAGAGCCAAGTGCTGAAGGATGCTTTGTTGTCGACTGTCGGCATGCAGCCCGGATATCCACCCTTCTCTCAAAGATCGCTTGTTCTGTCGGTGCACTCCAGCTAAGACAGCGTGATAACCAACAGAGCGAAACGAAGAAACGTCTTTTGGACAAGTAGCCCTGTTATTTTTCTTCTATCCCCCCAGAAGATCACTGTGGAACACTGGAATGAACCTCCGTAGGGCTTGTTAGAAGGTGCCTACTCTCCCGAATGAAAATCCAGGGAATTATTTTAACCTCTTGCTCTTCTCTCACATGTGTTTTCGTCATTAATGGACGGTTTCTGCAAACATACTTGGTAAGCCAGTCAGTTATCTTCAGGGGCCTGTAAAGCCTAACTTTTCAGTAGATACTTCCCATTCTGGTCGGCTAGGATACAGATGTCCAGCGACTGTTCGTACCCTTTGAACTGCCAGAGATTTTTACTCATTTTCATTCCACTGAAATAACAGCTGAAGACAGTTACGTGTCCCCACAGCACGTATTCAGAATCAACCAGAAAAAGGTGGAGAGGCGTTGTACAGTTTAGTCATGACTTTTTAGCAGTGTACAATATTGTCTACCAACAAAGGAAATGCATGTATTCGGTCCTTCTTCATGATTATTATCTCCCCAGAATATCATTTATTCTTGTTTAAAGTGGTAAAGATCCTTTGGACAATGGCCT
Organism: Opisthorchis viverrini; assembly: GCF_000715545.1. NCBI lineage: Eukaryota > Metazoa > Platyhelminthes > Trematoda > Opisthorchiida > Opisthorchiidae > Opisthorchis > Opisthorchis viverrini. Next base: position 419,758 of record NW_008751868.1, read on the forward strand.
CTTGTCGAAAAGCTCCTTCTTGGAGGGAGATAACCCACTATGAAAATTGACCTAATATTCAGGCATTAGTGTTCCAAGTATTATGAATAAAAATATTCATTCGGAATCTATGACCCATGGATTCAGGAATGAATGAGCATATCCATTCATGGTGTATATCAAAGTATACAAGTGCAACATTTGTTTGGCAAATCGTAGCAAAACGTAAACTTTTAGAGATTTCCATAAATTCCTCCAGTTGGTCTACTTTCCTGAAGCGCTGTATTATCCCACAAATAATGAGCCAGTGGACCTTTCCATTTTTTGGAGCTGTCATCCATTTTTTCAACCTGTGTATCCTCGATCCTCTATGGAATGCCCAAAACCGACTCGCTTGTGGATACGAAGGCGCCATTTTTCCGTGCCTGGTGTTGTGCTGTGACTAGGTATGACTTGTCTGGACTCTCGTCGTGAGGCACGTCCGCGAGCAGTATCAAAGTTGCAGGGTCCTGTACAAGATGTCCTATCCATGGATCTGGATGCCGTTCTTTTGAAGTTTGGGGCTTATTTTGGCTCGGAAGACGTAATGTTTGAACGCAAGGGCACTGATAGAAAGTCTCTATGTGAATCTGTCGGGTGATCAGTCCCTTGACAAACTTTCAGCAAACAGTTCGAATAGGGAAAGTCTCTCCTGCATGTTCTATGCACACGTGTGTTCAGAGGCATGAAAGCTGCTCCAGTCGAAATCAGTGCATCATTTTTCTACTACAGAATTTGTCGCCTCCCTTTCAGAAGTAAACTCACTGTCGATCAAAGTGTTATTTACACTTGCCGTAAAAAGAGAGAGATCACTTTTCAGGTCTTAGCTCTTGCAATTCTCGTTATTGACGACTGACCAGATCGGGAATAGTGGTGGTTTTATCGTATCAACCAAGTCGTTGCTCCGCCCCTCTTTCGTTCTCTAGTGGCTCTATCACATTATTTGGGAGCTTTCAAAAGTGGGAACGTTTGTTAGTTTGGGCTTCGATTTGCAGGCCTGTTTACAAACATAAGAGACGAAGTTCGGTCCGTTGGCTCTAACCATTACATACACACATACCCCTAGGCGCACCTAGACCGATGTCGTAGATCGGTCCAGCTGGTGACAGGTCACGTTAATAAGCCAGAAAACTTGGCCGGAAACAAAGTTGATTGATTCAATACGGCTGATCAAGAAACAGCGGCGCACGAGAAAGAAAGCAATAGCTTTATTGACTGCCAGTTTTTGGATCGGAATCAATAATATGGGGTTCCAGGTTAGCAAAGCGGTCCGCCTTTCATATGAGTTTTCGGCTCCCTGGGACAGTACAAACAGTAAAATATTTCTCCAGGAGTTTCAAGGTTGAGACGAGATGGCTCAGTGGCTAGAGCACGAATTTAGTGACCGGAAGGTTCATGGTTCGAACCCCGACCTCTGCATGTCGAGTTTCCCTGTCTAGGTTTGAACAATCTGGCAGTATCTCAGCCCTCGTGCTTCTTCCGGGTGACATGTTAGCTAGGCACTGAAAAGGTGTTAAAGCTGAATGACGAACTTTTTTATTTGGTAAAGTGTGAGGCCGCTGAGAAGTGGTGAACATTCTTAAATAGGTATTTTCTTAGCGAAGCACCGTTTATTGGAGGGTTTTAATTTACACAAGCTGAATAACGTTATTGAACAAGTCGTATTAGTCGGATTTTAACCGGAGGTAGTCAGAATGGAAACGCAGGAATTTAGTTAAATTATTAACTGAAAGTAGGACGGGCTTGTCATGTCTGTCCACCAGGATGTCGTAACACTAATCACTAGTTGCTCTTGTGTGTACAAAAGAAGCCTAACAGACCAGACTCCCTCACAAGCTCTGTTAGTTAACTTGGAGCATTTTTGGCTGAATTTAGCGGGGCCCCGAATCAATGAATAGAAATAGGATGAATTTTGTTTTATTCCACCATTTCACTGCTGTCTATGAAGCCAGAAGTGTGGTTTGGTATTGTGGTGCTTTGACTGAATTAAACTGTGCTTCAACCGCAGCGCGACCTGGTCACACTCTTCATCATCCTGTGAGTTAGACTGACTGTGCGGAACGACCGCGTGGAATACGTGTGTTAGCTGTATGTTGCTCCTCCCAGAGGAGACTATCACAAATAGTCTCAAAAATAGATGCACAGTTGGCGTTCGACAAATACAATCGCTTGCATACCAGTTTGAGTTTAACAGGGGACTCACTTAATATCAGTTGAATCTTTCGTTTATGATATTTTTCAACTGACGCCAAAGCCGCCACCTATTTCAGTTGTTACGGTGTTCAAGATATCGTATTATATTTTCGTGGGCTGTCGATGAGTTTTCGGCAACCTTATGAGTAGTTTTCTTCATGAAAATATACTGAAAATCTCGACTGTCGTTCCAACTGAACCACGAGATGACCTTTGTGAAGTACATTCAGTTAGAGAATGTTATTAAAAAAGGGATTCAGTTGAACCTCCAGTGGAAACCAACTTGCCGGATCTCGAGTTCGAATAAAACATGGGACTACCCTTGTAACTGTGGGTGCTACTGATTGCGAGTAGTATGCTCGTAAATCCTGTCGTTCCAACTGAACCACGAGATGACCTTTGTGAAGTACATTCAGTTAGAGAATGTTATTAAAAAAGGGATTCAGTTGAGCCTCCAGTGGAAACCAACTTGCCGGATCTCGAGTTCGAATAAAACATGGGACTACCCTCGTAACTGTGGGTGCTACTGATTGCGAGTAGTATGTTTTCTCGTAAATCCTATTTGCCTCTCTTGAAAAGTGAGATCCATTACGGAATTCGTGGAATCGCGTTTCCTTGCATTTGAGAAATGGTCAGTAAATATTCAGGAAAAGTCACGAAGACGCGTCCAAGGAGAAGATCGATATTAAGTTTTTGTAAATAAGATGCATATGAGAGATTTGCTTCCCTGTCTGATAGTCTGCAACTGTTCACTTGGCGTTTTCTGCTTAATAACTCAGCAGCGGAGGCCTTCTTCCTTTCACCCTTATCCGATAAACCCCAAGAATGGTGAAAATAACGCTGGCTGTCAGAGTTTTCAGCAATCTTATGAAGAGGGTAAAGTTTTTGTAGGATAATAAGTTTGCGATTTCCTAGGATATGGGTCTTGTGAATCAAATACATTCTAATGAATCACTAATAAAATCAGCCTGTGGGATTCTTCCCATAAAGAAAATAGGTCTTGACCATCAGACCTTGTTAGTGACCATATCTCAGTTGTGAGCAAACCACATCCACGTGCTCACCACTAGTTAATAGTTCTTTATATCTGTGCATCACACTATGCATTCCAAATACCAGAGCACTCGTGATGAATAACATACATTAGGGTATCTGAAAGCTGAGGTCAATGGACACGCTGTTCGAATACAGCCTCACATCAGTCCTCGGATGGCCTTAACAGCCTCCCGTACCCTTTGGGCAAGCAACATGCTGCTTGAAGTTCTGGTCAAAGATTCAGTGAATGTGTTCATCAGTGGTAAATGTTGATAATTTGGTTGTTTTAGGTCAGTCTTGCTGGAAAGAAATGGAGAAATTAGTTCTTTACATAGAAGTTCCCGCAACATACAAAGAGTTCTGTCATTTGGTCTGCTTTATATTTGTACTTCGCTCCTCATACTGCTTTCTTCTTACTACACGGCGCTTCTTCGGATGTTGAAATCTTGGAGTTTTAGAACACGGTAGCTTGTTTTGTGCACCAGGTGAGGACACGGCGTGTAGTCGAAAAGCGCATGGACACTCGCCCGGCCGACGCGTGTGTGCATTTGAAAGTTCAAATGCTAGAGCTGCATAGTCCTACAACTACCAAGCGATGTTGGGAATATCACGTTTATCAAATCTCCTGGAAATTCCGGGCGTATCATACTTATTTTCTGGTGGGAGTTACGCATAGCAAATTGGAAGTTTTATGTTGAGTTTGCCTATTACTGCTTGAATTTGTCTCCAACTACCCAACTCACTAGCCGTTGGGCATATCTTGCTGTGTTTCAGCTGTCATATCCACGTTATCAAATGCCGCATAAACGGATCGGAAAGTTCAGTTATGAACATGATAAAGCAGCACATGCGGCTCGTCTACAAGACATTATTCGACATCCCTGTAACGCCGAAGAAATCCGGTTAATGAAGACATCCGGGACACCTGCAGCTGACACTGGACGTTGGGGTAACACTGTCCAGTGTGGATATACTTAACTGGTCATAATCTCGACAGTTCTGACGCAGAGTAACCAGATAAATTAGCTTTAGAATGTACAATTTTCTGTATTAAGATCATTGTTGCATGAATTATTGGATGCGAAAAATGCCCAAGCATTTTCCAAAACCATTGTTTCCTCTTCTTTGAAGACAGTCACTTTAGACTAATGTTCCAACTTAACACGTGTCTCTATTGCTATGCCCTTTTTTCTGTGGGATGTGAGAAGCCATAACCATTAAGAACACTTGGTCCACAGAGTACACCCACCAGAGAGGACTGGATGTCTTAGCGGCCATCCAGTAGCAGATGCCAACTTTGGTCAGTGCGTGCAGTTTCTACTGAGGACCATAGTTTTAAAGAACGGGCAAACTCAGGTTAACATAGTAGGTAGGAAAACTTCGGACCGCCTGATGTGCGTTAGCACAATGTTAAATCGGTTCTATGAGCCAAGGTGATATCTGCACACGAAAAATCCAATCCTTGTGCACCCGTCATGAAGAATTGTAACTCCCTCGGAAAGTGCAAACTATGACATTCTTAACGGTGACGTCAACCTGCAAAGTACGGTTTTTATCACAGTCAGTCCGTATGTATGATAATTTCAGTTCAGAGTACTCGCACATTTTCAAGTTTTCGGTTAGTACTATACGGCAAAGAAGAGCTAAAGAGTTAGTCAATTGAGCTTTTCAACCTGACCTTAGTCGTGTGTGGTTGATGCTTGGTGCGAAAAGCAACAGATAGGGTTCATGTCACAAGTACAGATGTGCTGTGCACTTTGGTACATCTATACGAATTCACTAACTGTTCACCTAGGTATGCTCAAATTAACAACTCAAAATCAAGACGGTTGGACCCACTTGAGAATAGTGCAATCCGCGTACCTGACATCAGTTCTACAAACAGCTCGTCGAGAAGGAGATGATGATAGCCTGAAAAGCCGTATGCCGTACTCTGTATGTAATAGCGTGAGATTAGTTTTCAACATCCTACTAGAACTCACATTTCACAATTTCAGTCAGATGATTCTCAATCCATGGATGTCCGCGTGCATCTTTGGTTCAGACAAGCAAATTAAACGTTTGGATAGTTTTACTGTATTCATAGGGAACCGAATGATTGATCAGATCATTATCATGCTTTTTGACCGAAAAAGCAAGAACGTAGACACTCGAAGCGAACGTTTTCTTGAGCCAAAGAATGGAACTGTTTTCACAATCAGCATCGGCATTCCAGTTTACTTTCTCTGGCACAAAGAAAGGAGGAAACCAGGCAAGCTTTTACCCGGCAACTTTTATTCCCATTAATAAGGACATCAATAACAACTGAAAGTAGACAGCTGAGGTCTTGTCAAGAAATCACTGCCTAACATATACGAGACATATTATCCCCTGAAGAGTGGAAATTACCTGAAAATGAGCTTCTGGAGTTCATCCGCATTTAGAAACTCGCGAACTTTAATGCATGGGATCTGAAGAAGAAACTGCACTCGGAAATTGTGCACGCCCCAGAAATTTGTCTGCCTATTCCTTCGATGTCGGACGTCTGCCAATAATTTCCCAAAGCGTGCTTGCCCCCTGAGCGTTAAACTCACATTTTCCTTTCCGACAACGTTGAGAGCGTATACTTCAGGATAGCTTCGACTGCCGGTCTTTTCGAAATCCGTTACGAAGACCTCAAACCCACCCTTGGGGAAACGCAGCAGGCCAGGGCAGCATCTTCAGCCTATCAGGTGGAGGTACAAATGGGACAGAACACCAATCAAGTGAGCAAACCTTAATACTCGAACGTTCCGGCGCCTACATGCGACCGCTTTTACATCGTCTGTATTCAGATTGCGATGCATTCTATATTCACCCCGTCACCGTCCAAATCTCCTCGCTGAATCTGGCAGAGATGTTGTTTCCGCAAGTGTCATCACTGTCTTCGTTCCTGCCTCTCGTCCTCGTGATCAGGAGCTATTGGGCTGTCTGCTGTTATCCTGAGTTGGGTCTTTCTATCTCTTCCAGACAACTGCTGCCTCCCAATCTGGCTAACATTCATTTCGAGGTGGATGTATGTTATCTGTTGGTCTCAATTTCACTGTGAGGTGCTTCTGAGTAGTTATTTGCCCCATGCATTGACTACATATACCGAATTGGCATCTACATAAGGTGTTTTATTTTTGAGGCCATCTTGGGGAGCAGACCATAGCGCGGTAGAATGTAATGAAAACGACTACAGTCAAACTGAATGCCGCGGGTTTGTCACTTCCTCATTACCGGGATCTACAAGATTATCGCAGAAAGTGGCGATCATTTGTCGCGATACCGTTACACTTTATGTGAAGCTAAACTTTGTCGTTATAAGTTGGGTAAAGTTACCAGTGATTCTGCGTCAGTTTCACTGGTGACTTACAGCCCCGATCAACCTACTTCCTTACTTTTCGATGATGATCGTTTTTCCTGATGACATTTGGCTTTTTTCACCCAGCCATTCTATATCTTTCCATCCTTCACTATGGTGTACTTTCCTCAGTATTTTGTGATGGTTGCTACTGGCAGTGTTGCACGCGTACGGATCTCGATGACGATTCTGCCTGTGGGAGGTTGGAAAACGTCGTTGAATAAAATTATCAAAGTACCCAAAGTTGTTTTGCAAAAGTCTACTTTAACTTTATGTCTAGGGTTCGAGTCGAAAGGTTACAAGAGTGACATAAGTAAGGATTGACTCAAATAAGGGCTTGTCATTTTCGATTAAATAGTGTGTTCATGCTTGAGTGGGAAGCGTTCAGCTGTGCCTAGCTGCTATGCCACCCGAAGGAAGTACGAGGGCTGGGTTGCCCAAGCCTAGACAGGGGAAGTCGAGAGGTGGAGGCGGGATTCAAACCACGGGAAGACAAGTCCTTTGTTCATTCTGTTCAGAGTGTTACCAGATTATGAGCAGTATAGAAACTACCGGTGAATTGGCTAGTATCCCACTCTTACGTCGTTCAAAAGCGTCATCCGACTTGAAACTATCGACTAATCTCTTGATGGCTCTTTCCGGGGATAAAACCGTTCCACGAGTTTCTTAAAAGGGATGGAGTGACCTTTCCGAAGATCCGGTACATCGGGCTTGCTGCAAGGCATTCTTTTTCGAGGAGTGATTTCTTTAGGGAAGACGAGATATGGTCAACTACATTTCATTCTGTTTTCTGCTGTTTGTGTTTCAATTCAGTCCTTTCACTGCACACCCGTTAGCTGTGTGTCAAACACTTTTGCATACAGAGACTTCTGAGCAAGTCAACTAATGGTTTAACTGCGGCAACACCGACCTCAAGTGACCCATCTTCTGTGTGTGGCGGTCTACTAGATGATGGTACGATCTTCAAACCGTTTCAACTGGCAATCTTTGGCAGGTTTCCACTGTACTTTTGGCTGCATCCAGTCATCATGACCGACAATAACACAGAAAATAAATGCAATGTACTAGAAAAACTTGTGTATTGTGGCTGCATTTTTTTGCAGTTCAATTTCCAATATGAAAATCTCGCTGTATGGACTGAAAATACAAACTTTTTGTACTGTGGTTTTCACAAGAGTTATATATGTTAACAGGTTTTGCGATATTCATCATCGAATAACGTTTATTTTTACAATAATCTACATGCAAAAAATGGGATCCTGGATAAAAGAGCTCACTTGCATTTTACAAAATCAAAATTACTGTGAATTATGATGTGAACTCAGAGACATCTGTTCGTACTGCTCTTATCAGCTGGAGAAAATTTAAATAAGGGGTGTCGCTCATTTTCAGTGCTTACCGTCGATCTACTTATCGAGTTCTGGTTGCCGCGCCGCTTCCTGTTTTTGTTTCATCCGTTCGCCGATTGGTACTGTTGTCCAAAGGCAGGTTTGCATCTGAACTGGTCAAATTCGGGACCCTTTATCTTGGAAAACTGAACACTGTCAATAAGAATTTCATATGCAGATGTAAGTATACATATATGCATACATAGTGGGGTCCCTAATTTTGTGGGAAATTTCTTCTAAGCTTTTGTTGTCACAACGAATTGAACACATCACCGGTTAGAAAAGAAAAGAATTGGGTTCCACAATACACCGACGTGGGTTTTGAAGGTATGAGTTAAAAACGCGACCAATGTTCCGCTTTCAAATACCACTGTTCCAGACGTCAGAAGAGTGCAAATGGAACTGTTCGACCGATATTTTGAGGATGGCTTCATCATAGCAGGTGGTGGTGGAAATTGGCAACTATTTAGGTATTTTATGGTATGTAGCCAAGGATGTTTCCAGAGCCCAAGGGCTGTTTGCCATAAATGCGCATTCGATAACAGCAAACAACCTTATCTTATGCTGTATCCCTGTATTCTTCGATTACTCTTGGGTCCGAGGACATTGGGAGGCGCCCAAAAAAATACCAAAAATTTCACCAGCCTAATGGCTGCTATTTGAAATCTTTGAACTGAGGAAGATTAACCGCCCACAGCTGGGAGCAGTCAGCAACAAGTAGCTCTTCCAGGTCTTACCAAGTGTTCCCTAATTTTTATGCTGACGCCTTCATTGATTCCTTAGAAGAAAATTTTTGGCTCTCGAGTCATAAGCTTCTATTCCGAGTGTCGATTTTCATTGTTGATGCCAACAGAACATGCAGATGTAATCTCCTCTCGCAGTTAACACCGATACGTTGGTCGACATCGAAGCTTTGAAGCATGGTATTTACGGCTTGTAAACGGCGCACCAGCAATTTTTACATGATCAGCTCAAAGATGCAGTCGCTGAAGGTCAGTCATCGCTTTTCTTCCTCCGTCGGTTCTAGTAAACTGAACGGTGAGCTGGCCGATTCTGAGGTGATTAATAAAGTCGTGTATGTAATTTCGACCACGGTACTTTGTCGTTCAGATGACCATGCTTTCTTTAGCTCTCTGAAGAAAACTTGAAAAAGTGCCTGAAAAGCATTTGCTCTTTTTTATGTGTAAATGACGATTAGGCGCATATAAGAAAGGTGCTTTGGGTATGAGTCACTTGCGTCGTGCAACAGATGGTGGGTTCATACGAGTTCAAGGGCTATTTTAGACGTATTTCAGATCCCCAAACTATCCAAGTGCATCGCGCGGATGGATGGAATGAAACCCAATGTGTCCTCAGAGAAGACGCTGACGAAAACACAGATGAAGCTCGCTAATCATCCACTTCATCTGAGACAACATTAGTAGAAGAGTGCAGAGTAATAAAGGCAGGGCTTCCTCAGCATTAGACTCTGGATCGCAGTCGGGATGAATTGACACCAGACTTTCAAGTAAAATCTTTGAGTAACCGTTGTATCAGATTCCCGCAGGAGAGGTCTAATGCATCAGACACCGCGACCAAACATAATGCAATGCGAATTAATTAAAAACACAGGACCAGCCGGCAGGATTTATCATGGTTCTAGCTTCTCGTCCCCTAATCGAGGGGGACCCCGAGCGTAATCAAGCGCAATACATGTATGACGGCCGTACCTCGCAGAAGGATGTGTTGGTTCAGAGTACACAATAAACACAACTCAGACCAAATTCGGGAAGCTGATCCTCTTCGCAGAAAGACAAACCTGGTTGACTGTCCTTCACAACCGACTAAAACTTCCTTTTAAACAACTAACAACACTTCCACATGTGCGAAGATGCGCGGCTGGAAATTTTATTGATGCAAGGTTACCAAGTAATAAGCACAGGTTAAGTTACAGGGGCCTTGGAATGGTGTCTCGCTCAGCGATATTGTTACCAACACTGTGAATTACTGCTGTGAGATCCACAAACTGATTCTCGCCATAGCGTCATTGATGGCGTCCCATCAGCTATCTCTGGCATTAGGAGACATCACATATTTGACCGTGAGTGGATCCGGTCCATATTACTGGTCGATAGAGAACGTACTGTACTCATAATAAGTTCTTATAGACACCGTCTCACTTAAGGCTAAACAAAAAACCATAATGAAAATAAATAGCCAGAAACCATACGAACCATACGAAACCATACGAGCTTTCCGCTTTCTCTGATGATCTACTCGTACTTGCGAACGATACTATCGTTGCTAAATTTTTTAAACTCATCTTGGTGAAACCTTGCTCTGGTTAAAAATTTGTAAGTGTCTTCTGTCTTAACCTGGATATATCTTCTCAGCTCAATCTGTCGCACAATTTGTGCATTGCGTGAACTGCGTCATCGTTACGTCATGCAAGCTCGAATTGGTGAACCAAGCTAGCACCGATGTGCGTGCGTTCTGCCTCGTCGTGTGTTCGGCCTGGAGAAATGAGCTAATCTCTCGGCTTGCACAGCGGCCCGCCTACCTGCTTTCACGGTTCACTGTGACGAGTCTTCGACACTGATCTTGTGAGATCGAAGTGACCAGTGGCGTCTTCGGTACGTGCACGAAACTTATCGTGAAATATGTAACACCTATGGGTTTGGGAGAAAAGATGCGCCTCAGGCTTCAGCGTGCGCTGGTGTTGACCTCAACAGTTGGTGGTTGCGTTTGACTAAAAAGAGTTTCGAACGCAACGACTAGTTGGATGGATATCCGATAAGAACGTTTTTCGTATTCGGTGTGGGTTGTAAAAAAGGCTACGATCTAATACGCACCCTGCTGATGGTATTCGACGCATCGAAAACTACATTTGACATACTGTGTTGAATCAAGTTAGTTGTTGCTTTGAGAACCGATGCCGTGCACCAGAGTAAACGACGCATTTGTGGGAACAATAGTGCTTCCTTTATTTTGTGTAAAGTGACGATTTTGGAATGCTAAAGTACCGCAGAGCGATCGATTTTTTCTGATCACAAAGCATTTTTGGTTCGATTATACGAACAGCGGATCCGCTAACTCTTATTCGTGTGGAATTCAAATTTCGCACAACTAGCTGACTATTTTTGCTTCTGTCTGGATTCCGTTTGACCGTCAACCAACAACGCATACCCTTGAGTCACCCCACCTCTTTTGGTTGCTGGTTAACCTAATCCAAATAAATGTATGTTGTGCGCTGCCGAAAAGGAGTAATAGAGGTACCTTTATATATCAGAACACCTACTGTCGTCGACGACTTGACTGCTTCATACACAGTGTAACGCCATTTCAACTGCAACTTACAAATTGAGAAACGTCCCCTGGTGAGGACAATGCTCAAAACTCGTAAGGCAACTCCCAGGGAAGTTAAGTCGTCAAATCTCAGCAAGCATGACCGCATTTTCTTGTGGGATTCTGTTGATAAACAAGTATGGCGTTTGGTTGTTTCAATCGTCCAACAGAGAGAAGCCCTCGGCAATCCGCTTCTATAATGAGGATGGATATTTTGCCGGTACTTTTGCTGAGGGTCTGTTCTCGACCCAAAACTATTCTTATGGTTTTTAAGGATCCACGCTTCTCCTTGTGTGACACGTCATTAGTTGTGGCAAAATATATTTAATTTTTTGGCATCTACAAGCAACCGGCAATGACATTAGCCGTAGGCACTTCTTGTAGTCTTTTTTCAAAAAACCTTCTAATACTTGGACGCATAACCTCACTTCCATCCTTGGCGAGACATGATACACCAACACATTTCACAGAGGTAGCAGAAAAGGTGGCTGCAAAAGATAGCATTGATATGCACGACATATTCCTGTAAACCCTCAGTCTGTGGAGGCTCTTACCCAAGGGGGACACCTAGGATTCGTATTTTTCTGCGTACATTTGTTTTGATCTTTCCAGGGTGAATTGGTCATATTTGTCCTTTCAGCATTTTTTGGGTTTTCTGTGACATTTTATCACCATCGGCTCAATCAAGGGGACTGTCTCCAGGATCTTCCCAATGTCTCGCTTTGGCAAGCACGATTGGGTCTGCATTCTGGTGAAAGCAAGGGACACTTGGAATCAGTCAATTCATGTTCAGTTGACCTACTGTTTTATTGTAGTGAGCTTGGTTACGTCAAACTACCGATAACGAATAGGGCCGGATTATGGTTGTTCTCATTCCTGATGCTTATCCTCATTGAGAGCCTGAATATTGACCTTGATATCATATGTAAAGGAGCAAAAGCGCTGCTGGGTAGTATGATGGTACTGTTCTTCTCAAGTTCTCATGTGGCACGCGCGCAAAACCACGCGCGCGAAACCATTTTGAGGCCCGAATTTTATCGATTAGTTTGAGGAGATTAACAAAAGTAAGTAAATAAGTTGTTTGAGCTCTTCATGTGCTTTGAGGGTCAGTTGTGTTTTTCGGGCATTTTACTGTGTTCACGAACTATAAGTACTCGGGTCATTCTGACCCGAGTAGGAATAGTTCATATCCCATTTTTCTGTCCAGAGTCAAACAGTTTCTCAAACCACTTTCTACTGGTATCCAGTTCACCGTGGAACTCGAGAGCAGAAGACACTTAAAGTTTATGGACATTGATAGTATGAATAACAAACGGAAAACAAACTTGGGAGCCAATGTATCAACTTTTACAGTCTTTCTTGGTTGTAGCAAACGCGAACTTCAGTTAGATGCTTGACTCAGGTGGCAATTCAGGTACGTTCTTCCAACGATGTACAAGAGGGACTAAATTTTTTCGAACACATTTTCGCAGGACGGATATTCAAAATGATTCGTGCGCAAAGCTGTGCAGTCAACGAGCTGAGCAATTAACATTACTTAATTGAGACTAAGCTTTTCTATAGTAGTCTGCCACTCGGTTGCTAAACTGGTTATCTGAAGACTAGGAAAGTCCACTGATATGAAAAGTATATGGCCGTTTAAAGGGGGTTGCTTGAGAATGCTCCACTCATAGTGAAACCGGTGGCTACGTTAACCGCCTCACAAGTGCCCTGTTTTATTTCTTTGCGAGTCCATTCACTGAGACATTGTCGGAAATTCTTTTGAGCCCAACCCCGCCGTGCCCGTAGGTGACCTTATTGGTGAAACACAGTTGGTTTACCTTACTCCTTTCCTCCACGGCTCACTCAGATACACGCATACTTTCCGTCCTCCTGAAAATTACAGTACATGTTTGTCAATCAACTGCGTTTGGGTTTTTATGCCAACTAAACAGTATTAATAATACGAAACCTATAAAAGGCGTTTGCATTGAGCCAAGGCATTTGAGAAATTGCGAGTCGTAGTTAGTACAGTGTGACTGGCTACGATATTTTAGCTACGACATAAACACACACGTTTAGGCGTGAGTTCCTACGCTTATGACGTTTTACTCGTACTACCCATAAGGACAATGAATGAATTTTGGTCACTAACCGTACACCAGTCTGTTTGTTTGTTCTTTGTCTCCCATTAAATTTCACTGATTTCAAAAGTAGAAATCCGACACTTATTCCCATAGAACATTCATAGGTGATCTCCTGAAACGTCAGTTTTTGAAACCCTTCCCAGATAAAGCTCAACAGATTCACACCCTAGACGATAAGTAAGTGTTCCAACCATGCATCTGTGAACGGAATCCATCTAGAAATAAGCTAGTCCTCTAAACCCAAGTTTCGTCAAAATTACGACAGGCATCGAGTCTGATCCCAGTCCGTTGTGCACAGCAAAGGGTGTCATTGATTTCGCTGTACACTCACGGTCGATAAGTTTAATTTACTCACCAGTCAACTTATTTGGGTCTCCTCGACTTGGTATAGAAATGAATGAATAGCCTATCGCGCATGCTCTGCTGAAGTATTAGTGCTGGTTGTTAGTTTACAGCATGCTAGCTACAAGTTTAACTTAGCTCTGTAAATACTACAAACTATGGACCGTAGTGTTGAGTCAGATTTTACAACACAGTGATCATGTGACCAGTACTCACGGCAAATCCAGGTTACTGTTTCCCTGTTCAGCTGTATTTTAGTCCGGATTCCCTACAGCTAGTGGCGGATGAATTTGGGGTGATTAACGATCGCCTAATCTTACATCACAGACCACATGAAACATGGTTACGTTTTAGGTTCTGCCAGAACCTACATTGCCGCCGCTGTCATATGCATGTGCGTCAGTTGGCCTGGGAAGGTAGCAAGACCAATGAAAACTATTTACGCCATAGGAACGCGAAAAAACTTGGCTTTTCCAAATTGTGCGGTGTTGCTACAGCGTCAAATAGGCTTGAAAAGGTCCGATTGATCGCATTGACACCTGGTGCGATTTTTACAACTGTTCGGGGCCTAGCGGTGCTACATAAAAGCACAGACAGATATATATGGAGAGATCCTTGTACTTTGGACTCACATTTTCCTCTATCACGAAAGTTTCACCTCAATGATTCTGGGATTCTACGGCAGTGAGCCCGGAATTCCATTTTTTTGTCGGAATTTTCAGGGCCTGGCTGGTTTCAGCCGAACTTGTCATCTGATCTATGAAGTCGGGTAGCTATGTCTGTAATACCAGCAGTGCATAAACTCAATGCATTTCATATCCTACTCTCAAGTGTTTTCTGTTAAAACTGACCGCATCTAGTTGTCCCAGTACAACAGTAGTCCACCAAACGAAATTATCCCTGGGTAACAACCTAAATGGTTATATGTGTGGAGAGGGTTAAGGGAACACTTTCCTCAGAGTTACGGGCGAGTAAAAATGCAAGCAGCTCAGATTCTAATGACAACAATAATAGTAGTAAAGCTGATACACTGCATATGATGGCCATCTTCTATAACACATGCAGTATGACAAACAGTTCTTTTTAAGGGAGTTTTCACCGTCCACAAGACTATCCCATAGTAGAAGTTAGAGAAGGCTCTGTTGGGAAGCCTCGGCTATAACATATTGATACTTATCTACGGTTCAGTCCGCTGGACCTCCGTCGCACCCTCAAAGCCCGAGCGTTTCCCTGAGTTTCCGGACTATCCAACCCGTACATCCATACATTCACACCTGCGTTTGACGCCCGTTACTGTACGGGAAACGATCGACGTCACTCTCCTTGGACTTGTGGGTGTGAGAGGCATGTGTGAATCACGACCTCAGTCCTGCCGTCCCTCGGACAGAATAATCCGGTGTAACGAAGTCGGGCCAACTTGAGAGCAGGGCACGTCCGACCGACTCAGGAACGCCGCACAGGGTGCGCGAGCCAGACAAACGGAATGCTGGTTTGGCGGACATGGTTGGCGAAGTCCACATAGGCTCGCCGGTGATCGATAGTTATCAGAGGCCTCCATGAGCCCAGTGATAAAAAGCATTTACGGATAGTGGTTTAAGGCTCTGGAAGCCTGTTCTTTACCGTGCGCGTTTGGATCAGTTAAAACTCACTTAACAGAGTGGGATTTTTACTCGTTACTACTACTCACGTAATCACATGAACTGACAGTCACTCGCGCAAGACGTATCGATCCTGTGTATGCATTGCACTATTGATCGATTTTTTGCATCGAGTATTTTATCCGTCCTCTTTTGGATGAGTTTTGCTCACCAGAGTTCTTTGTGCTAGAATGTCCATTAAGTAGGTTTATTTTACATCATCGATGAGTGTAAGGCGTTAGGCAACAGCGATAATGTCGATGGCACTCTAAACGCGTAAACACAGTTGTGGTCATTGACACGGCCGGTTCGGTATCGTGACCCTGAACTTCCCACAGACAATTTACGCCACTACACGGGCTATCCCACAGGGCAAACACAAATTTCGACGACTTAGAATACCCACAGGTGGCTTGCGGAAACTAGGACGGCCCAGTTAGGAGCCGGGAGGCACCTTCGTGCGATTTATTGGCTGTAGTTCTTGGTTAGCGCTTTCAGTCCGATAGTCCCACAGAATCTAGTTACAGGATGAATATGGGTAAGTAGCTCAAAAGCCTTGATGCCTCTATTCCTCCCCGTTTCTTGTATTCTGCGGAAAACAACAAAAACTCATCCACTTTTGGTCAAAAGGATGACCGTTTCAAATGATGCTATCCGAACCTGTTGCGTTTTGGAGATGCAAGGGAGCGAGCACTGTGTGACTGAACTGCACTCATGTGGACCACACCTCACCTCACTTTTCTCACTGCTGAGCAGTTGCCCGCATGTTACAGACATGGGTGAAATTTCGTAGAATTTCTCCCCCTGCAATCCCCACTTTGCATCTCAAAGACACCAATGTTCATATATTCATCCGTAGTGTCATGTTGATGATAACTAATCTCTAATTCTGGGTTTCACCGTGTAAGTAAGAGAGTGGATGTCAAAATGCGTGGTGTGAATTGTGTTGGCGATGCGTGTGGCGTCACACACTGTCCCATCACAAGGCATACCACTGATTAGACACAAGTAGCTGGATGGCAGAATGCGAGATTACGGGTCTAAATTCCCTTTACCGGCTCGTGAGATACACGCCGTGTCCCGAAAAGATGGGTCGATTTCACAGTAATTCGCAGCCTTTCGGCGCACCTGAAAACCCAAACATTTCCACTACCTCCAAAGAAGCAGTGCCGTCAGATAATCTATAACCATTCTCAAATCTGTTCCATCCCATAGAAAAATAGGTTGGTCGCATAATGGATGCAATGTCAGAAGTGCGCGGCCGTTGACGGACAAACCTCACTCCTACGAGTAGACGCGACTGGTCGCAACCATATGGAGGCCCTGGGTCTCGTCCCAGTCACGCCATGAGCTCAGCATGCGAAGCCGTGGTACGGCGCACAGACCGGCTAGCAAAAGAAACCTTTTGCTGTCTCTCACACGCTCCTCAGCATGTCTGCGTCAAGGCCAAGGCTAACATATCAACCAGTAAGAATTGGATTGGTCCAGCCGTATCAAAAAGCTAGGTCATCAGCTGTGGCCTGAAAGTCATGCACACGGAGCGTCACCGCCAAATCTCCTTCGCCAAAAATGTTCAACCAATCAGCACACGCCGAATAAGATATGCGACGCAACGACATGCTGATGAAAGGACAGCTTGACCCCGTATGCCCTCTAAGGCCAACAACAGTGCCTGGGTGTGGTGTGATTCCGCGTGTCGGGTGCGTCGGTATGCCTGCACTAAATCGGGCTCACGGAGCTATACATAAGACGCTGGCTTGGAGTCAACTCACTGCTTGCCGCCGAACAGCAGTATAGGCGGCTAATACGTGTACGTACGTAGTCACGACCCCCTAGTGACGAATGGATCGCATTGCTCAGATGCCCAAGAATAAACCTCAGAAAACAGGATTGTCCAGAAATCAGGTTCCATCCAATCATCACAGATCTGAACCCAACTAGTTTGTAATTTGTGTACGTCACCATACTGGTGACCGTACAGCACAACGCTACAAGGACGCGCGCTCGAGACACTATGTTTTTGTTACGGTAAGTCAAAGACTATCCTGGTTATCGGACATTAGTTATTGTTCGGATGTTTTGGGTTGGTGGTGCCGAGTTTTATCGTTGCTCGTGTATTTGTCGAATAAATTGAAGAACTGTGGGAACTATGCTCGGAATTTCCTCTTAATCAGCATCAGTACATACTTAGCGACCTGGTAACTGGTGCACCACCCCTGTAAGGTTAGTCTGCACTACAACCGGTGCAATTTTCACTATAGTCCGGGCAACCCTGCCCTTGTCAGACATCTAGTCTGCTTCCCAGTTCACAATCTATCCAATCTGCACATTCCCCCATCTCAGTAACTAGGATCTACAAACTCACCGGAAGGAGAGGCTTAACAGAGAAAGCCGGATCTTGGCACTGAAAACTCTCGTGGAGTTCTCAGGAAAGCGCACGCTTGAAGCATGGTCATAAACTAACGATATACGACTGTTCAGTGGAGAGAGTAGAGTAGCGTTCAGCTGTAGCACCATTCCGGTCCCTAGCTGCCATGCCACCCGAAGGAGGCACGAGGGCTGGGATACTGCCAGGTTGCCCAAACCTAGACAGGGGAAGTCGAGTGGCGGCGGTCGGATTCGAACCACGGACCTTCCGGTCAGTAAATTCGCGCTCTAACCACTTGGGCCATCTCGCCCAAGAGAGAGTAATGGTGTTTGGGTAGCAAATGTGCACCAATTATTCCGACAGTTTTCTTGTGAGCACTGCTTCTTATATCACAGTTGCTTAATGCAAGCTAGCAGATCGCGAGCGATTGTTTGTTATGGTGTCTTTGGTACGTCCAGCCAAACCCCAGTTGGGTCGATCACTGTTCACCATTTCTCAATGAGGTCGTGAAACGTAACTTACCGGGATTTGTAGAATTTGCATTTGCACAGCTCTCTTGTCCTGACACCGTTGTTACTCCACACCAGCCAGGTGGTTCCACGGACGCCTTGCAATTTCCAGTCGGTCGCAGATATTTCGGGAACTTTCAGCAACTGTACTAATGGCACTCTGACAACTCCGTACCTTTCGGCCTTATTCTAATCTAAATCAGATGACTCATTTGCCACCAAAGTGGTATCGTTTTTGTCGAAGTACACCCTATGGACAGGTTGAGATAACTCAGTGGTTAAAGCGTGAACGTGGTCGGAAGGTCCGTGATTCGTGTCCGAACTTTGTATCTTGACAGACTCTATCTAGGCTTGAGTAACCCAGCCGCAACTCAGCCCTCGTGCTCCTTTCGGGTGGCACGACAGTTGTGCACCGAAACTTTGTTTCAGCTGAACGATTATGTTCGGTACCAATTGTGCCAGAAACTAAGAAAACGCGCACAAATATTAAAGTTTGTCCTGGGAGTTAAATTCATCCACGACGGCCTACCTAATCCACACTAAGCACGTTTGAAGCACGGGATGCGCGCAGAGTTCGTGGTATCCAACACCCAAGTATTTGCTAACCAAAATGGCAGAAGAGCCATCTGCATCCGTCTTTGTATCCAAGCGAATAGCACCAGCTGATCTAGGTTGCTTTTTTCTACTCTGGTCTGTAAGGGTGACTCATAAACGTCCCGTTTATCGAACATGCTGTTAGTGGGCGCTTTGCATAACTTGGAATCAAGGGACTAAACTAATCCAATCCCACTGGGAATTAGTCAGGTTGATTTCTGACTCCATGATTGGTTGATGACATGAGACAAGATCTACTTTGCATTAAGCCTGTCTGATATGCTTTAGTATATGTTCACTTGGCAGCACCAAACATAAGACGTCCAAAAGATGTAACATTGATGCCCTAATACTAATGTGAATGTCGCAGAGAGACAAATCCAGACATATTAGAAGGATATTCACTAATGATAGAAACGATCTAGAGATCGTCCAAGGAAGACCCCGTCAGCACTGAATCTGAAGTAGACTATCTTGATTGATGAGTAAATTTTCAAAAACTATGGCTGTGTGCTAGAAGGAACGCATTTTCAAAGTCACGATTTGTGACGGACTAAACGTGACTTTTACTTTCTGCAAGATCTGGGTGCAACCGCCGTAATATATTGTACCGACGCTTCCAGCAGATGCACTCTTGGAACATTCTTTTATCTGGTGTTCTTTCAAGGAATTCCTAGGGCTGATCTGAGTACCATCATATCATGTATAAAGGACGATAAAAATCGGACAGCTGAGCGTTAGGCGGCATCAAGATTACACTTTAACCTGCAGTAGTCTGGTCCTCCTGTAAAAGTATAGCTATGGATTGGATTCGGAAGCTTATCCCAACCACTCAATACATTGATGTGTTCATCTTTTTTTATCCATTGAATTTCACCATAACTTTTTACTGACAGTGTATATAGACATATTGGTAACTCGTTAACTGATGATTCAAAAGTACCGTTATCGACTGCTGCAGGCCACGGTTACTAATATATTCTGCATGTGTTGTTCTTCCGCTTACGCTTTTACCGCCTTGGGACCTCTTTTTGAAATTGCCCACTTTTCCCTGTCCTGTGAAACTTACTACTGAACGGACGAGTGTAAAACTAACCACCAATGGAGCCGGAAAGTTCCGCGAAGTCTGACCTTACCAATACTCAATATAGGTCACTCTCTAAAAACAAATCAGGACATGAGGACACAATGTAGCTCGTCTACCTGGTTAACTTCCTCTGCGCACTGTGAGCTTGACAACTTATAGAATCACAAAGTTTTGTGATTATGCGCGTTTTGCGGGGACTGAGATGGCCGCACACAGAATAAGTACATCGCTGACTTTTCAATTCACCCTACTTAACGCCAAGAATACCTCAGGGTATTTGTACACTCGGCTCCGCTGACCTACACTATTAGGTGATCACATTATGCAGAAACGAACGCTCTTGTTCCTCACAGGTAGGACGCACAAAAATGGAAAAGTCTACATTGGATACCGATTTGAGTGAAACCACTTAAAATAACTATTATGGGGACTACGGAATCTTTGGAGCTTTTTAAGCCATGAGTCTTCGTCTTAGGTGTTCTATGAAGAGGGAACACTTAGTTACTACATACAAGTTACATACAAGTTACATACAAGTTACTACATACAAGTCTCACACCGCCGGTGGCCATCACAGGTCACCAGTAAGTTGTGTGAAAAAATTCCGATGCAAGTAAAGGCTGAGGTCTCAAGTAAGCTTACATTTGTAACGGACCAGCCACTGCATATAAGTGCAGTTTGCTGATAATCAGCTTCGAAAGCGACGAAAGTAGGTATTATGTTTCATAAAGAAGCAGACAAATGTGACGGACATCCAAACTGGGTCAAAAGGCTGCGCTGGGAGGTAATCATCGCAGCAGCCGAGTAAGCAAACCCGTTCAAGAAGCTGATCTAGCATCCGAAACATGAAAACTACGATTATACTAAACTGACAGCAATGTGTGGTTTAACTGACATCCCGAATCTCACTCATAAACACATGCTGGATTACGACAAATACACTCATTTGCAAATCAATTTGGTTTTCACGAGAGACTCAACTGAATCACTCGTTTCTGCTATTCTCCAACTGAATGTGCTGCACGAAGGCCGCCTTACATTTCAGTTGGCACGATATTCAAGATATCGCAGCATATTTTCATAAAGGAAGCTACTCGCAAACAAAAAGTGCAACCATTCATGTGGAAATCTTACTTGATTGTGCCACGGCACGAGCTAACGACCCCATTCATCTGCTAGTTCCAAATGTGGAAGAATGCAGTAGTGTCGGAAATTCAGGTCTGCTCCATTCATTATAGGATGCCGACCGTATGAACCATCAGCATACATAACCATGGAA
>NW_008751868.1:441148-467698 GCF_000715545.1 Opisthorchis viverrini
CGGCAGGCACGAGCTAACGACCCCATTCATCTGCTAGTTCCAAATGTGGAAGAATGCAGTAGTGTCGGAAATTCAGGTCTGCTCCATTCATTATAGGATGCCGACCGTATGAACCATCAGCATACATAACCATGGAATGAAACCCAACCCTCCTGTCATTAGCTAGTGTACAACCATGTTGGGTTTAACATATCAATGAATCTAGGTTAAACATTATGCCGTGGATAGTATTCAGCGGAGCAACGTTCATAGCAAGCCACTACCACTGAAAGGAAATGGGCCTTCGCCGCGGATTTATTTATTAGAAAACGCCTACTAACCAGTTACAGACTATTGGACAGGGAAGCAAAACTCCATATGTATCCTGGTTTACAAAAACTGAACATCCATCTTCTGTTGAACGCGTCTTCCTGAACTTTCCTGGATATTCACTGACTGTTTCTCAAATCCAAGCAGATGTTACAAAGCTACTCCACAAATTCCGCAATAGATCTCCCTTTTCAAGAGACGCAAAGCGAATTTACAAGAAAACATACTACTCGCATGCCTCCCCATCAGTAGTATCACCGTTACACCACTACTACCAACAATCACAACCTATATTGTGTGCCTCTGATAAAAGGCAAAGACTAAAAAGGAATAAAAATTGTAAGATTGGTAATGAAAGGTCTCAAGCTCTGCAACAATGCCTTAAGAGGGAACTTACCTGAGTACGATTCTGGTCATCATGAAGCTTAGCAGGTATTCGCCCTCAGCCCGTTTCCAAATCAAAGCGCAGGTCATGGTAAACAACTTAATTCAGCATAGAAAAGGTTCCTCACAAAAATGGTACAAATCGTTTCTCAGTTACTTCCGTCCGAGGCGATTAATGGACAATGACCGAAAATGACAGGATAAATCGACTTTGGTTACTTGCACGTGATTATGGGATTGACGATGAGCAAGTGCATGTCTAATAGGATCAGTCAGCACCTGTCTCCACCCAACCGGAGGAGTTACAGTTACTGCGTGTTCTACTCTCTCTCTCCAGGAAAGGGGTACTGGGTACTGCAGTTGGTTTTTATCCGGAGTTGTCTATTTCAATTGGAGGTTTTCTGGTGAAGAAAAAGCGAACTTTAAGTGGTTATGGTCTTTAGCCAATGGGACTCTGTCAGGAAACATGTGTTTACCTTTTCGGTTTATGATAGCACTTACCTGTAGAAACACTGGAGGCACTTTGGAGTGAAAATCCTTCTCGAACCTATTAATGTGATTTGAGCGACAACAGCACTTGGAATCAGCCTGACGTAAGGGCAATCACAGTATCGTACATTCGTGCGCCTCCGTTTCTCTGAATCCGTCTGAAATAACTTCACGTGTTGGGCGATTCATTCGCTGGTAGAAAGACTACGATCAGTAATCTAGAAATCAAACCAAAATGTGTTTATTCACAAGTTTTTATTTTAGACGTAGATAGCTCCCGATGGATTGTCCGCGCATAACTAAGAAAATAAGGTTTGAAGAAGTCGACTGTGACAAAACTTCAATACCCATGCAGCAGTGACTTGCGATTTCGATTGAACCGATTACTCGTAACTAATAAAGGAAATACCCTTTGTGTTTATGCTATCTAAGGTTTTTTCTGCAGCGCCTGATCGCTTTGTACAGATCATTGAATTTGGAAACATCGAGTTTACC
This sequence comes from Opisthorchis viverrini, assembly GCF_000715545.1. Taxonomy (NCBI): domain Eukaryota; kingdom Metazoa; phylum Platyhelminthes; class Trematoda; order Opisthorchiida; family Opisthorchiidae; genus Opisthorchis; species Opisthorchis viverrini. The sequence goes on from NW_008751868.1 coordinate 442,826, forward strand.
TTGCTTTGACGGATGTTGGCCTCGAAATGCAGGATACTGCTTAAGATAGGCTTCCTAAGGTTCTGTAGATACGCGACACCAAGAGACGTGCACGTGACAAGACAGTTTGTATCATGGACACATAGTATCACTATTTTGATGTGCATATCACGTGTGTCTTGTTCGTTACAGGTATAAGCGAAAGCCAGTTCTAATCTTCCAACCGAATAACCTTGTACGCTACGTTCGCGCCGAATTCAGTGCGGTCTTTCTCAAACTCCAGGTTTCTTTATCCACCGTACCCGGTGATTTGGCCATTAATCTCCGTGGCATAAAAAAACAGACCACAGTGTCAGCTAACCAACCACTTCTGTGAGTCAGTACGTGTAGCAGCTGGCCTTCCTATGATGCTAGCTTTGCTGACAAAAGTTCGTGTCCTTCGGTGGACCTCAGCAAATGGGTCTGCGGGTCGAATCAATATAGACGTGTGTACCGTCAGTATGTACTTGGGTGGATTGTATCACGATATCATTTAGCCGTCTTTACTCTCTAGCCACGTGGCGTACTTGAGGCTGAGCATATTAGTGCTTGTGTTGAACTTGATCACTTGTACTGTTTGACCTACTAGTCAAAACGAACTGGATGCTAGGTGCTAATGATGCGGGTGCGTTTAAGGTCAACAAAACACTAAATGTCCATCGTGTGGTGACTCATTTAACTGCTGTCTGAGCACGGCAGAAGACGTTCATGTATACAGCTATCAGTTCTGTGTTAGTTAGGGTTGTTTAGAGCTATTTCATTAAAAATCAGCACCTGAAGTCAAGAGGTCTTATAGTGAAATCCAGTGGTTCACACCTTTGGATGTCATGTTTTGCTATTTTTAACCATGGACCGTTTTCCTGAGTATGGTAGGAAAGATGCCAGTGGATCTGGCCAATATCAATCCAAACGGTCATTTTGTCTCTTTGGGGTTATTTCTCCTGTTCCTCTTAGTTTCAAGTCTCTGTTTTCGTAAATGACACATGCCTTTGATAGCATATCATCAAATATATCAAGACGATTTCCTCCCAACTACGGCACATTTAGACTTTACAATAAGAAAGTGTGCCGGACGGACGGCAGTGGTGGTTGGTATACTATGGGTTCATATAGGGGGCGGTTTCCAGCCTGGTTGTACGGTACTGATGTTGTCTCCTTGCAGACTACGTGAACGATTACTTTTGTTGTCTTCTTGTTCTGACTTTCGATTGGTGTCCATCGCTTTCTTTATTTATCTGTAGTCCGTCCATTCCACTTGAGTCAGTCACGGGCACTCGACGCTGACCGGGCTTAATTTTGTCCGAACTTAATGTTGAATTTGAAATTTCTCCTCATTTTCGTACCTGGGAAGTCCACCAAATCGTCTTTCGAACTGGGGCGAGAGTCCACCTCTTGCTCACTTTGTTGACCGACTGAGGTTAACTTGATGCACTGCTGCTATGTGGTTAAATGGAGATGGGGGGGGCTGAGTGGTACCAGGGGCGGGACTGTTGTGCGCATGCCTACGTAATGAATAACATGAACTCAAGAGCCGGTTCCATATCCCTCATGAACTGTTTGAACGTTGAACACTCACTGAGGCCCACAGCATCTGTTAAACTGGTAGCTGAACTACACCATAATGGATAATTTCTGCCGAGGACGACTTTCGAAGAGCTATACCATATGTGTCTAAAGCATTTTTTTACTTTCACTACATGTCGAGCCCACTACATGCCTGGTCCAGTATATGGCTGCTAGCTGTCGTCAGTAGCGTTCGTTCTGCCAGTCTTTACCCAAATCGTCTGAATGAATGTTCATAGGTGTAGGCATCTCGGGATTGTGGCAGACCAGCATTAAGCCTCTTTTCCTTTACTTTTCCTTGTTTTGCCTTGGTTTTGAGTTTTTGTTTGAACCAACAGTTTTGTCGACGACTCATCAGGGTCTACAGAAGATCTGTCCCCAAATCCCACCTGCTCTTTCAATGCTTACTTGTGTTGAGATACATGAGCAAGATTCGTGTACTCTGTCACCTCTGGCCATCAAATCAAATGGAATAAACTGAAAACCTGAATTTTATTACCAAACAACGTGAACTGAGAATCGCTTACTTGACACAGGCTACTTTTGAGGCTACTGAAAGCTCCTCGGCAGCTATTTTCCGCTTTAGTCCTCCACCCTAGGGCTGGAATCCAGTTTGGTTTGCCGTTAGCACCAAATTATTGTTCAAATGAATGTACTCCACCGGCTAGGAAGCAGTTGGTTATGTGGAATGTACCCGCTTTTGTCTGAAATAACACGAGATACATCAACTCGCCTATAGGCAACACTCGTTATTCCGGTGGATTAATTCCAGGTGATGTCGAACAGTTGCTGTTCAACTGTTGTATTCAGTTCCACTCGGCCAAGCGGAGATTCCCCCGAACAGGAGAGGATTTCGATTGTTCGGGAGAGAATCGATGCCTCCTTTTTTCGGTCAACGTTTACCTCGTAATTACACCCCCGATTACGAGATCGCCGCAGAGAATGTTAATTCTTATTCGACCCTTGCTACCAGGTTGTCAGAATAATGTTGCAGCGAACTTTTCATGGACACTCTTCTCCTTCAATTCAACCTTTGCCCCATTGTCAGCAGTCTATTTGTCTACCATTACGGTCTTTGACAGCAACACACCAGTACTACATACTGACGCTTAACCGCTATACATCCGTGAGAGAAGAAAGTCTTGGTAAAGAGGAGAAGGAAAACGGAAGGTTAGGCAGCCTTCCCAACTGTAAATTGGGTTGCACATCATCGTCAGCTGTAGATATATATGCGGATTGTATATTGATCGTAGCCACCATATTCTTCCTATCTTACTCGAGTTCACTTCATTCTGATTTTTTGGTGTTTTGGTAAAATTAGTAACGAAATATGGTTAAATAAATTACTAACACCTAATCGTCCAGCCTCCGCCACGAAGAGACTGGACCTTACCGTGGTGTGACGGTTTGCGCACCTCAGCGATCCATTGAGCTATACTGGAGAGTGTCCCGCGACACTCACAAAGTCTCTTATACCAGGTTGGTCAATGGTTAGAGGTCTGACTAACACAGTCTCCTGGCCCTCCAAGTTGGGGTTGGAACATGTGGCGACTTGTTCCGTAGAAATGGTAATGCATTTGCATTTCCCGTCAAACACCGCTGCCTTGCGGTTAGGCTTTTGAGCCAGAGGCTTTGGTTGAGGACCCTAATCGTCCCCCTGTCTAGGTGTGGGCGCCCTGGCAGTATCCCAGCCCACGTACAACCATGAATTGCACATACACAAATAAACTCATGTACGGCAGTGAAGCATCGGTGTTGAACACTGATGTCATGCTGTCGATGACGATGATGAATCGTCCAGCCTTAATGACCTTTCGGTGCCTAGCTGCCATGCCACTTGAAGGAAGCACGTGGGTTGAGATACCGCTCTGTTGCCCAAGTCTAGACAGGGGTAGTAGAGATGCCGGAATCGGGTCAAAACCACGAACCTTTTTGTCAGTAAGTTCGCGTTTTAACCACTGGGCTATCTCGAGCTCACAGCAGATAGATGGATGGAAACGTAAGTGTTGGTATATTTGACGTGCATCGGAATGTGTCCTCCTCAAGGGCGGGGAATGTGGAACCCCCCTTAGCTCGTTCAACGGAACTTACGACGTTGAAAGTTCACTTACAAAGTATCCAGGAAAAACCGTATTCGTTAGAACGGAGTATTTTGCACTGATACATTTTCAAAATGAATAATAGTGTGTGAATATTATTGTTCTATTCTATCCTATTCTACTTGAGTACATCTGTAGAGTTCTAATAAAGTGCCACTTCTGCTTGAGGTCATTTCTACTTATTTTCTTCAAGTAGTGATTTTGAGTGGCTTGAAAAGCTTTCGGGGATGGGGAAGAGATCAAATAACCACCTGCAGCATGTCAAAAAAGGGGAGCATGATTCGAAGTAGGTTACAGTCATCATGCATTCACAATATGAATGCCAACTGTCTACGTAATTCCGGCTGACCCGGATCATTTTGATTCAGACCTTTCTATTTGCGTCAGGTGTGTGGTTTCCGTAGTTCCAGTCGGTTTGGCAAGGCACCACGGTATAAGTGCATAGAAAGCACTGGCCTGTCGTCTGGTTTGCCTGACGCAGTGGATTGCGTCGTGGTTGAAACAGCAACGGGCGTGGGTAACAGTAGTGATGGTGGCGTGGCTGGTGATTAGGTGGATGATGATGATGATGCCGAAAAACAGATCGATGCTGTTTCCTTTTTCCCACCTTATGGACAGCCGGATGGGCAACCCATTGTATGAGCCATTCTGGCAACAGCCAGTCGATCCGGACAGTGTGGGCGCGTGCGCACGCGTGTTCACATGTGACCTAATTTAACTCCACGTGTACCAACGACAGTGTGAATGAGAGTGACGGAAGGCAGTACATCTGCGGATGAATGGATCGTTGCGGCTGTCACTTTCAACCATACTGGATGTGCACAAGTAACAGGGGGATGGCCGTCATCCAGACAGCTCTAGCAAAACCGTTATGGCACCCTGAACCATAGGCTTGAAGGATCCCAGTGGTGTAGATTACTAATTGATAAGCCGCGTTATTTTACTCATCTGGAGTGACAGTCTTCATTTGTAAAGACCTACCATGGACTTTCCCGCTTTTGACGTTTTTTCTGTGTCGCACACTAAGTGAAATGCTATTTTGGTGGCACCAATGAATGTAAACTCACTCGTTCCGTTCATGATGATAATTAAATCATTCGTCTTTGTTTCGTGACCACCGTCCAGATAAACAGATCTGTGAATGAGTTTTAGTACTGGGTGTTAGGTTATCACAAGACTGACATTTCCTAGATGGATAGCTTTTTCAGCATCGTTGTCGGATGTTGAATGGCTGATTTTGAGTATCTGACTTGTGTCCCTGGTTGATGAGACTCAATTCGAACCACGTGACGGTTACATTAGCCGTGCGACTAATATCCTTCATTAGATACATATATTATATATGCATACATGCATGCATGTACTATATGCATATACTACTAGTGTGCTGGTTACTTAATTAATTAGTTAACAGTTTGGTTGGTCGCTTTGCTGGTCTGTTGTTTGGTTGTTTGGTTGGGTTGAGTAGACCTGCATATTGTGAACCGCTTAGTATATACGTTCGATACGATTAACTGTTGTGTGCTTGACACCAGTGGCTATGCTATTTCTCTCATGTGCTTCTGATTTGGTAATGTGTATTTTCAGGTGTACAGTCCGAAATGGCAATGCCTTTTGAAGAAGTTCTTGTGTACTAACGGTACCCTATCCGTCCAAGTAGTCTGGACCGATTCACATACAAGTACTCACACATTTTTCGGCGCTTGTTGGATCGCTAGACTTGTAGGAGCGTTTCACTTCCCAAGATGACAATAAAACGGTCATCTATTGAAATTTGAAGTGACAATCGGTCGGGCTTGTTTGCTGGCTGTACAGTTGTAATGAATTAGTTCATGCTAGGATATACTTACCCTCACTGTTCATCCGGTATTTTTGACTTTTTGAACCCTTGATCCCCCTACCCCATTTTCCCCTTTCCATTCTAAGGCCCTATTCAAATAAATTCACATCATTCTATAGCAGTGAGGCACCAGTCTTTTCATCTGGTGTTATTGTCAATGATGATGATGACTTCCTCTCTCACAGGCTTTCTTCCAATTTCTGCGTTCTCATACGTTCCCCGTTAATACAAATTCTGTTGACCAATGAAAACTATTCGCTTGTCAGTAGAATTTGTTCGAGTTCACGCATATCATCTTGGCCATACCAGTCAGTGGTCATCGCCAGTACTGGTTATCTTTCTTTTTCAGCATCGCTGAGGCGCTGGTTAACAGTCAAGAAGCACACTATGCTTCGTCGCTTACATCAGATCCGAATACCATCGATAGCAATGGACATCGGTCTGCTTCTGGGTCTCCTATGGAAACGTCTTCGACCGTGATTTCCACAGTCTCCGGTGAATTGACCACAAATGAGCCGCCCTTTGAAGCTAATGAGCATTCTTCCCCTATGCATTGTTCCTCATCTCATCAACGTTTTACCCTAAGTCCAAATTCCGCTACAACTACCTCCGTACGAACATTGAGTCCTAATCCATCCAACAGTCCCTGTACCGTCACTCGCTCATCGAGCCCCGAACACGACAGTCAATTGCCTACACATGGTCGCCGTGCTCCGACAGGACAGTGTAACCAGGGGCTATTGTATAGCTTATTGGTGAGCAACGAAACTGGTGCAAGTCAACCCCACTCTCCGTTGCAGTGTGCATCTTCTCTGTTCACCTCAATGCTCAAGCCCCCATTGCTTCGCTCAAAACATAACTCCGAAGGTGATGAAATGCGGAAAGACAACAGCAATGGTGTTTTTCAAGATGACTCCGATGGAAAGGTCACGATGAATGGCCCGTCGCTTTCTTCGTCGGTCAAATGCAAGTCCCACACATTGAACATCCTAGGCAAAGGAGGTGCAAAGCTAACGGCACTGCATGGGAGTTTTCGTAACCGTGCAAGTTCGGTCGGGTCTAAAGTTTCTGCAGGTCGGCCACACCTGCGTACTTATGCAGCTGCTTCAGACAGCTGTCTAGGGACAAAAGCCAGACTGCAACATCGCCGTCATTCGGAACTGACTAGCCATGATATGCCCAATTTCTCTGCCCAACCCCATTCCATCCCTGGTTACGAGGAGACTCAGACGACCGGCTCAGCTGAGAACAATTTGGTCGTCGGTCTGCTGGGATCACATCTTTCCAGTCCCCAATCATCCAGTCACCCCAGTCCAAGGGTCGCTAATTCAAGCCATACGATTCCAGCTAGGTCGACGGGGAAATCCTACGAAGCGTTGAGTAACTCGAGCTCTTTCCAGACTGAGCCTCATCGCTCTCTGTCTGCAGATTCCGGTGTTGATGAACCTATCGACCTAACCGGGATATGTACTCCCCCTGCCCCCGGTGCTTCTGATGAACAGCAAGTAAGCCCTGAAAATGGGAAGCCGGTCGCCGAGTTCGAATCCACTTTTGTGCAACTGGCGAAGAAAACCGCTCGTCCTGTCCAATCTCGAATAACAGAGTGGCTCCGACAGCTAGTTGAGTTTGTTGCCCTATCCGCTCCAGTTTTGGGTTCAGTGTGCGTCAGTCCATCACTAAATCTACGAAATGATACCAATGGTCATGGTCTGTGCTCAGATATGTTATCCTGGGTATCTCTTTTATCCTCTTGTTGGCATCGGCTGCTGGTGCTCAATATGGTGGAACATGCATTGGACCTGGTTGTCGTCGAGGATCGGTCACCCCAGCTTGAAGCCGTTTCGATAACCACAGGCTTGGACCAGTTAGGACTACCATGGATATTACTAGCAGACGTTCAAAACAACGGTCTTGTTGCCGCATTGGAGCCTGGAAGGAGACCAGACAGAGACTTCACAGATCGTTTGATGCATTTAATGTCCGAACTTCGTCAGGCCGCCCTCAGTGCACAGGAGTTTTATTTACTGCGCCACGCCGTCCTCCTAACCGGTATGTTCTACTAACTTTGCCTTTTTTCTATCAACAGGTTCACACCATTCTCTCTCGTTACTGTGACGAGCAAGCAAGAGTACGCCGGCACACGTTCTGCTTATGTGTGCGCGTACTTTACGTGCATTTTCACCACGTTCACATGCTCGCGAATGCCTAAATAAGCGAGCCGATCGAATTGAGGGTACAGTAACAGTGGCTTTGGCTACATCTTTGTCCTTTCGTACTGGCCGTTAAGTGGAACGATGAAACTAGCTTTCGGACTGCGAACGCCATCAGGCAGTGTCACAGACAGTCCGTTTTTGAGTCCACACCCCTACACCGATACTTAGGTGTGTGCATGTACAGTTATGTAGTTGCGCGTCAGTGCATCACATTCATATCTATGACACACGTTCATTCACGTATTGGCAAGACGTTCCAGATCACAGTGGTGATTCGGTTGACCTTTCCCTATCCACAGTCACCATGGAAGAGATCGGAAACGGAGAGTTTGTTGTTCACTTGTTACGATGTGTGCCATCGGATACAGATGTATTGCTTCACCAGTAGATGGGACTGGCACTGTCATCCTTGTAGCAATTGGATGTTGCGCTTTGCAAACACCTCGTTCCAGTGCGTATTTGCAAGCCATGTCTTCTAGGCCTTAGACTATTCGATCTAACTTAAAGGTACTTTGATAAATCTAAATTATTTCGATGTATGTAATATCAGCGCCAGAAGACAGTGTTTCAGCTTATAGCGTTTTCGAACACTAGGATAACCTCCATTCCGCCCGCTACTCAGTGTCAGTGTTCATTAACTAAGGCTTTTGGTAAATTCTGTCTAGTCGTGTAAGCTAGGGTAAGAGGCACCGGGAAACGAATATCTCAGAATAACGTTGAAAGCAGGGATACCTCTCGGTGCACATGTTCATTGTGGGAATATATGAAAAAGTTGTTTGCTTTCATAAAACATAACTCGTACTGATAGTAATCGCAACATATTCGGTAAAACAAACACAAACAGTAAAACAGTGATCCTTATTTGCTGGCGATATCGAAAAAGAGTGGTCTTTTTGAATACTGTGTGTGTAGGAATTCGAGTCTTGGTTGGAACGTGCTCAATGTAGGCTGATAGGAAGACAATTTAGGACGCTATTACGTGACATGCAAAGAAGCATTTGTTAACGGTTGACCTCGGAGTCTACATAAACGAATGTTGCGCTGAATACACTGAGTACAACTGTGATCATCCTGGACGCAGGGTGAGGATATTGTTCGCGATCATTATCAAGGTCCGCACCTTCTCGGGTATGTTGATAAATTCTCTAACTCACACCCATTTGGGCTCACACACTACATCTATGCTGGAAAGCAGCGCAATCTAGGCAGAGGCTCACTAGGTGGATTGCAGAGTAGTCCGTTCTGTCCTGTGGGTTCTGGATGGGATTGATTGGTGGTTGACGAGTTCACAGGAGACAACTAGATTCCGAAACCATAATGGTGGTTTACGCTTGTGCGGAGCCAATTTACTGGATCAAACATAAAAAACAGATAAGCTTTGAAAGTAACGAATTGTAAGGTTGCTGAAAACTGTCCGACTGGCCACGACCGATTTCGCCCATCTTGGGGCTCATTAGGTAGTCATACTCAGTTGAAGGATATCACGAACGAAAGAATCAGCTGAGATTCAGTTGATTCCTTTGTTAAAAGCAAACTGGTACGCAAATGAATGTGTTTCGCGAACTCTGTACAATTCGGCTTCAAGTAGAATATGAGAATGGCAAACCACTCGTGGACTGTCGAATAATTTTCGCGACCTTATGGCTAGCTTTCCTTGCAGAAAATATACTGTGATATCTCGATATCCTATCAACTGAAATGTAAGGCGGCTTTTGTACAGTACACTCAGTTAAAAACCACCATAAACGAGGGATTCGGCTGGAATTCAGTTGAGTCTCTTGTTTAAACCAAATTGGAATGCAAAAGAGTCCAGTTAAAAACCACCATAAACGAGGGATTCGGCTGGAATTCAGTTGAGTCTCTTGTTTAAACCAAATTGGGATGCAAAAGAGTCCATTTGGTGAAATATTGGGCATATGTGTAGTTGGAACGACTGCGTCCTTCTTTATCCACAAACTAACATTGGGATAACTATATATATATATATATATATATATATATGAGAAAAGATATGCTACCCATACTTTTTGCATCTGTGTACTCACAGCCAACTGCATACTTGAAACAAGAATTTTTTTGGGTGAGAGAACATTATAAAAAGCAATCACTTTTTATCCTGGAATTTCTATGGGCAAATTCCGCCTCAGAGTGTCAAAAGTTGAAATTCGGAAATTTTGCACCCGTAATCCTAGTATGTCTGACTCCGAAGACTAGTTTGGAACCCGGGCCGTGAAAACTATTCGAGTTCTAGTCTCCTCACGCAATTCGAACGTTACATCATGCCCGCAGTTTTGAGAAAGAGCGCTATCTGTTCAATTAGTAGTGTGTAGTATAGTAGTAGTGTTTAATGCAGTTTCTATTGGTTACATATTTTACGGGGTCTAGCAATGGCTATATTTCCCACCGTATTGTCCAATTTGGTTCGGAGCACTCATTCAAATTCCGTCAGAGGTTGCTGATCGGCAACAGTATTGCTGAAGTCTCATGTCCATGGGCATTAGTACGCTTGCCCTACGTTTGTTCCACTTTCTACTCAGTTGTCTAAAAGACTAATGTATTGGTCCTGTCTTTGTGGTGTATCTTGGACCTTAGGTGCTTCCAGATTGCCTAGCTAACTGTTGGCCCATTCCAGAGTGAGCGAGGATTACTCCACACTTCGGATCTTAGCATGCACGTGAAAACCCACTATACAAAATGCTACTATCGCTACTCCAACATTCTCCGGCCGATATGCTTTTCTTCAGTTTGTGCCCGTCAGCTGAGCCCGGCAGGACCAGCCAAATGGCACTTGTACTTCAGTTGAACGGAGCTTTTGGTTGTTGTTGAACAAACACAATGCTACTAACCAAGAATAGTCTAAGTAATTTCAATTGCTTATTCAGTGATTGAATCGTACGAGAAGATACATGTGAATGCCGGGCAGTATTCTACTTTCAGACAGAGACCCACTTACCACCTTAAGTGGCAGTACCTGGAAAGACCACCTATCGAGATGGCTCCATAGACTCCTACTTGTGTCAAACTGAATTCTTGATTTGATGGTGTCTTTATTATTGTCAATATCATATTAGAGCTAAGCGAATTTCTGCAAAATATTCCCTTGACGGGAGGGGAGTGTTTTTCTGCGACAGAAATCGTCTTCTCGAGATTAAGAGAACACTTTGCTTCAACTGATCAACCGAAACAGAGTTTGTTACAGACCGTTTCTCATTTTGGTCACATGCAGTTATATGTAACCTGCACAGGAAAGTGCATAAGTGGAAACAAACGTCAATTAGACGGCAAAGTTCGTGTACCATCGCCTTGCAGATATCTTGTCTGTAGGTGGATTCTATTGAGAGGTTGTCAGTGTGCTATCCTTGTACACTCAAGACGGTTCTCTAGAACCGTCTATTCATCTTCAACACTGAAACGACGAAGTTAATGTCTTCTTGAATTTTGGATTTCTAAATTGAGCGGCCAACCGTCTCTTATTGTCACTGATTGTTCCCAAAACCGAGCCTGAGTAGGTTGTCCGAATTTTGTGGGAAAAGGCTAATTAGTTCATTGTGATAACATTGACATTAAGTTTTGTGCAACAACTGGAAAAATGTGATGCGGATACAGATGGAATGATGCTCCGTAGCAAAGTGGCCAGAATACTTTGGTTCCTTGTCCACTCGATCACTGCTAGCCTTGCGTGTAACCAGGTATCCTTGTGTGCGATAAGTGATTTTTTTGTGTGGCTCGGCTGTTCAACCACAAACCATTACCATGTTTTCGATGATTCTAGCTGCGATAATTCCGAATAAGAAGTATAAGACGCTTTCAGTTTGCTTTGTTTGTTTGATGAAGCGTGGAGTGAAGAATGCAGGACAGCTATTGGTCGTATGACAAGATCGTGAGTTTCGGGGTCCCTGACCCTTGGTGTATCCAATTTTGGGTCTCCATCCGAAAATACTCAGCTTCCAAAGCGGTCGAATTAACTAGCAAGGCCTTTTGTGCTTTGCTACCTCATCATTGGTCGACTTTCTCTGGAACGTTTCCCCCCGACATATGACTTAGCAAAGAGTGGTCTGAGGGGCAAAAGAAGTATATCTAACCAGGGTAACTCATGGAATGTAACCAGCTGATCTACCGAAGAAGAGTATTTTTTCCTGAAAACAACCCAGCACACCTCGGAAGCATTCAGTCCATGTTTCTACACATCCACACGATGTTCCGGAAACTTTGACGCTCAAACACAGCTTCTAAATACCTGTAGTATACGGCGGCCAAATTTCTGATCAACCCTATCATTAATTTCCGAACTGGCATCACTTTTGTGGAACATATGTCATTAGATTGCCCAAAAAGCCCCTGTCGGTTCGCACGAACATTTTGACACAGTCAGAACTTTCAAATGGCATATCTGCATGTGGTTTGCCTTAAAAGTTCTTTGATGTTTAGTCCACTTACTCATGACCCCATACGCCACAGCATGCTTTATGAGGTAGATGTTAGTGAGTTAAGTCTTATAAACATGCACTAAGTGGATAAACAGTTTATCCTGCTTTTTGCACGATTCCTGCCTGGTGAACTAGCGAATTGGGCTTTGTCACTGGTGATGACTGTTGTGCTACTGATCATGAAGTTTAATACCGCTTTGTTAAATCTTGCCTCCAAGCTGAAAACAGAAGGCACAGCCTATCATGCGGAGTCTGGAACGGATTCATTTTATTTCATCTAACTATAGATTCATAGTCGGAAGTTACGGAACGGTCCGACAGAAAAAGGCATTTATCACTAGAGGAGTATTCTCCCCTCCGACTGAAACTGCTGTTGTCACTACAGTCAGGTCCGGTTTATCAGTTATAAGAAAATCTCAATTTGAGCGCTCAGATCTCGTCTGATTTTCACTAATTCGCACTTGTGTTATTTGTGAGTTACGGTCGAAACTACCTGTCGGGTGTTTGTACGTATGTTGTGACCTCACAGCAAACAGTGCTTGCATGTTCCGCCTGCCAGACTATCGACCCACTTTCCACGCTGGTCACTGAACCGGATGACCCTAATTTCGCCCACGGGTGATGACTCACCCTTTAACGGGCATGTCCTGATTTTGGTCTAGATTGTACACGCCCACATGAAGCGCATGTGATATACGTATAGAATCACTTCTATCCTCACATAATGTATTAATGACGGTCATTTTATGGGCACCCTTGGCTTATTTCCAGTGTTTACTTCACAAGACACGACCTACTTACTTTGAACACAGGTTGAACGATATGTTTGAATGTGGTGGCGTTCGTCTCATATTTGTGGACTCCTCATTGTAGCTGACCTTCTCAGAACAACGTTGTTCTTGATGAAAGTAGATCTCTGTCAACTGGCGCTAGGTATATACTGACTAAATATCACGAGATGCACGTTTCACGTAAGCTTGCTGTTCATGGAGATTGATGGAACTTTCAGAGGGTAGATGTTTTATAATCTGTTGACTCTGAGTTGCTTAACTGGCTAGTGTGATACTGAATGAGCAGCCTACTACCGGATAGAGAACTAACACCTCACCGGATCTGTAGGAATGAGCAGGGAGACAGCTTAATGCGGCGTTCATCATGTGAACAATATGGGGAAACAACCAGTAGTACGTTTCAGATAGTCACCTACCGACGAGTGCTGCGAGACAGCCAGCGTAGACGGATACATACGCAAGCTGTTTAAACGAGGCTTGGGTCCAGCCGGCCACTACATCGGACTTGTGGACACTGTTTCCACTGGCATGCCACAGATAGTCGACTGTCTTACACTACTTAATGACTGGTGGAGTTCGGTTGTTGTTTCTAAGACGGGTCTGTTCGCCTGGTTGACCCGCGTAAAAGGCTTTGTGACTTCTAGTGGAGGTCTGATGGCTGGGCCACTCATTGCCGAGTCTTATTGTTGGGGCAGAAGGACTCTATAACTTACCAACAGTTGTACCGCCAAATCATCCTGAAAACAGGGTTCACAACACTAAGGGTGTGTAGTTTATTCATAATATCCGTAGAATGGGATAGGCTAAGTTGTTGTATAGCGTTACATAGGTTGTGTGGCACCAACATCCCGACATCTTCGACAGCGGGAATCAGGACAGAGTGCCCTAGGCGAAAATGCAGCCCTAAACGACAATCAGAAAACAGAGTTTCTACACCGGTTTCTCGGATATTCCGGTACCAGCATCGTGCCTTGCTCGCTTTATCACAAGTTAGCCGTGCACCTCGAAAGGCGTTTTATTTTCACTGTGTGTGATTGCCACGCAAATCGCTGTTACCTGAGTTAGTAACGTTCACGGAAAGTGCCCACCAAAACCCCCATCTACTACTAGCTACTACATGCTAGCCACTTTAGAAGTTACGATTGGAAAAGAGTGACTGTTTGATGAGACCGTTTAGAGTAAGAAGCCGGATAGATGAAAAACGTCCGGACCGTTTACTTTATTGCCTGTTTACACAGGTTTCAGTCTGATAACAAGTGTTTGCTACTTTGGAGAATTTCATGGGAAACGGATAAGTGTCGAAACTATTTGAGTTTACTTTCTGATCACAATTAACGACGAGTATTGTGGAACTGCTTTCAAAACCCAATGGAGGTTTTGTTGGAATACTGTGTGAGATTGCTGCACAACTATCACCAGAAGTTGCACATCAAAATCATCACATACCCAATAGGTGCTGTAATTTCGTACTCTCGGAACATCAACTGGTGACATTAAATGGCGAGGCACATCGATGATAATCGGTAAGCAATAAAGGGGTATCCCGAACTAGTGAACTTCGAATAGCTCAGTTGTTAAGATACGAACTTACTGTACGAAAGTCCCGTGGTTCGAACCCATCCTCAGCATCTCGACTGTTCCTGTCTAGTCTTGGGGAACCTGGCAGTATCTTGGCCCTTGTGAATTTTCTCGTGGTATAACAGCTTGGCACATCTGAACGTTTAGTTTATTATTTATTATTTATTATTATTATTATTTTATCCCGAATTTGTAATGGTTACGCGAGGGCATCTTACACCAACACTAGGTGGTAAATGAAACGAAAACAAGACGATGAACTGTCGGAGCCCTACTCTATTGGATTCACGTCCGGAATTCGTGAATTTATTTGAACAGTTTTGGAGGTGTGCTCCAAGCACCCCGTACTTTGACAGGGCCTTATTACCTGAAGATCGATCTAACTGGCACAACATTCTGGGACCTCCAACTACAGTGGTCCCCATGTGTAAGCATCACCCCCGGAAGACGTAGTGTTTTCGTAGGGGATGTGACATCGATTGAGGGTTTTAATTCAATGACAAAATTCACCTTGTTACAAGACCCCTCAGTACAGACTACTTGATACAACTACTGGGCATTGCAATCTCACTCAATCTGCAACGGTCATTCGAGATGGGATTTACCGATTACTGTGTTTTTAAGCCCCAAGGACCATCAACTGGTGTTTGTGAAACTATCAGTACTCATTTGTTCCCCTTTGACATGCTTTGAGTATCAAGTAACCTATCGATTAATTTCATGAATCGTCTGTGTCCGGGTTAGTGATTACGTGATATTTCTCTTGGTAACGATTCATTCCTTTATTGATAGTCTTGACAGTCAGCTGATTGTTGTTTACATTCAACAAGTGATATGTGAATGCTCACCCTACTTGCGGTAAGACGTGCAGATCCAACCTTCTCGTTCAGCACAAGAGAAACGGAATTTGTATCTACTCTGCTGACTACCTACAATCGACTTCCGAGGTGAAGGTTACATCTGGAGACACTGCGAGACGGAGTCGGATTGCTTGCGATTCACGAAGTTGATCGAATCGTGTGTAGAAGTAGAGCGGCAATACTGGGACAGTTTCTGGAGTTACTCGAGTGGATTGTAACGGATTGAGTGTGTAGGCACACCTACCTTATGGTTAGGGCTATACTTGTTGCATGCACAATGGATTCTTGCACCATCGATGAGTCAGACTCCTTTCTGTGGGGCTCCGCCAAATGCAGTTGCAGTTGAGCGATATGTATCGTGGACCAGTCTTATCTTCTGCAGCGGTGGTGGATATTTGTGGTTTATGGGACCTTGAAGTTAGACTGGTCCCTTACCTAGTTGCCACCACCTACTGACTAAACTGCTTCGGTCGTTTGTCGAAAATGGACTTTGTTTCGGTAAACTGGTGTACTACACACACTATTCACCATTGGCTCACATTGAAAGGTCGAACGAGGTGGGTAACACATTAATGAACGAGTGGCTGTGAAACGATTCAACGTTGGCCGCTTTTGGCAGTGCGATCTGGATAAAACAACTGTTCGCCCGATGAACAGAAACAATAGCTCAGAATCTGAATCAATACCGAGGTCACCTTTTTATGCTTGAGATATCCATCACAAAAAACAGGCGGTCAGGTTGTCCTTGATTCCGTCTTCAAATTATTTCTCGTTTTATTCACCGTATTTCCTATCACGTCTATGCATAACCTACTGGCGTACTCGGTCTGCATCTACTCTCTTTTCCTCCATCTTCTGGCACAGCCCAAGATCCATCCATGCTACCAACCCTTGGACTCAATGTAATACGCACCTTCAGGTCGGTCAACCCAACATCCGAAGCCCCTGTAACGAAGTCCGCGGCCTCAAACGGATCATCTAGGGACTCTCCTGCTTCGTTCACCTCTGCAGCCCCAGTTAATGCAGACTGCTTTGACTTAGCATGCCTCTTCTCTGGATTGAAAACACTTAGTGGCGTGTGCCCATATCAAATGGCCAATTTGTTTTGCACTCACCTTATCGGCGGCTCATTGCTAACTCAATCATCCCTTTACGAGCTACATGGTCGCATTCTGTCTTCAATGCTATGCGTGGCCGACGCTTCCGAACAATCCAACACTGCCAATGGTGTGTGCCTGTCTGACGAGCGAACTGGTGACAATGATGGTTCCTCGGTCCAACGGTTGAAGAATGGGACCAGCATTCTTGAGCAACTGTTCGACAGTTTCTAAGAAACTCGACTCCTGATAAGCGACTTTGTGGGATTACAGTTGCTCACTCGGGACATGGGTGTTCTCGTACCCGGTGTGCGCACGCTACAGTTCCTTCTAGCGCGTGCATCATCCTGGTGTTCACAAACCTATTCACGCAAAAACCGTTTCCCATTTGTGACGGAGAAATTTTCTTTTTTTCCTGCGATCTTTAATTCATATGAGCAACTATTGACTGTCTACCCTCTCTCTCTCTCTCTCTCTTTACTTTACTCATTAGGAAACAATGACACTCAATCAGGACCAACTTGTTACGTTTGTTTTGTGGGTGCCTCTTTTCAATTCGCTCAACTCACTTACTCAGGTCATTCAGCACGCACACACAGACACACTGGTATGCAATCCTTTTTTC
The DNA here is from genome assembly GCF_000715545.1 of Opisthorchis viverrini. Taxonomy (NCBI): domain Eukaryota; kingdom Metazoa; phylum Platyhelminthes; class Trematoda; order Opisthorchiida; family Opisthorchiidae; genus Opisthorchis; species Opisthorchis viverrini. The sequence continues at coordinate 459,937 of NW_008751868.1, forward strand.
TGACCCGTTTACTCCAACTTTTGTTTATCCGTGTGGCTGTTCTTTTCATGTCCATTGGTTCAATGGTCCCGGTTTTTGCATGTCAGCGAAATCATTCTCAACCGTAATTTTCTTCCCATACCGATTGTGACCGTATCTCGCGGCCTTTCGTTTTTCTTGAATTATGAAAAACGCGCTTCATGTACCCGATGACATGCTGGCAACGCTAAACCGGTGGTAATTAGTTGGAGGCAATGGTTTTATTACTACCTCAACACCGGTTCACCCACCTACACCCACTCACTAGTCTACCCTGTTTCGTCCAAATGACCAACACCTCCCTCCCGCCTTTTGTACCTGGCCTTTGTGCTTTTTATTTGTTGATGTAATCACAATGAATTCTGGCCTTCATCCTTACTGTGTTCCGGTACAATGATCAAGGGCAGTTTGTTCTTTCCTACTTCATCCTGACTCGTCTCGTACTAAGGATTAATTCGTCTTCAGGAACTCTAGCAATTGGAACTATTCAGACAATCGTGCTTTCGTCATTGCACAGGCCACAACGAGTTTGTTTTGCGTGCCAGACAGGGAGCCTAAAGTTTTATCGACTGGTTTGAATCGCTATACCCCGAAGAAGAATCCTAGACTTCGCTGCTGGTAAATTCGTTTAATTGAAGTTTCCTATCTAAGTAGTTGGCCACGTCATCCTGCAAAGACTGGATAGTTTACTGAAGTTTGGAATGCTAAATCGTAGCACTACCGCGGCTGCTTATATGTCTGTGTTGGATTCTTGCAGCTGACCCGGAAATCACTCCTGCGTTTGCATTTTCCAAGTGTACCATGCGCGTTCACTGTCCATTGAAAAGGTTAAATGGTGTTCGTCAGGATCAACATTCACACAAATATCTCGGTCCCTCAGATCCCAATGCAAAATATTGTCACCTTGTTGTGATTGTACCGTCGTGCGCTATCCTTTACGGTTAGATTCATCTAATAGCTTATCAAATCTGGTGGATTAAGAGAAGCGCTAAGCAAAGTGCACGCAGCATACCGTTCAGTTGATAGAGAGTGATTCTGTTTTACAAACAACCAAATGTGGAACTGGTTTACCAAGCCCGTTAAAGGGTCCACTAAGCACGTAATCTATTTTGATGTAGATGCTCAGTGTAACAATTTGGCCTTTCAATCTACAGTGAGACGTACTAAGGTATTTCTCACCAACCGAATCAATTAACCAGTCTGCTTAAAGAATTCGACCTCATCTTGTCTAGTTCATCCACACTTCCTCTTGTACCGATCGATCCTGTGCCATCTCTGTTGATTGGAGTTATTGGCTGGGAGCACGGGACCAGCTATATTCAAGAAGGGAATCTTGTGGAATTCATTTGCACACTTTACAGAATATCATTATCCGGGCCGGAAGAAATATTTTTAATCGTACAAACAAACTTTAAGATCTAACGCGCCTCTGAGCCTAACGGGTGTATGGGAGTAGATTGAGAGACCTGGTCCTATCCATGAGTTCAGTGGGTACTCTGGTGATGAATGTGTAGGAGTGTTCCAGAGCAGATAACAACTTCACCAAAGCAATTCTTTCCTGGTCCATCAGGGTGTGTATGCAGTAAGAAGCACTCTGTTGAATCACTAGAGTTGTTTCTTCAGGAGAATAAATAAAGAGGCACAATAAGGTTACTCTTCAAAACGTGATCAAGAGACCACTTTCGATTCGGTCTAAATTTCGCGTATACTCTGAATGAAGCATGCAGCAAAACCAGGACTGAAAACAAGTATTCGGAGCGAGCACGTTCCTTTTCATCTTGCTACTACAACTAAATGGAGGTTCGCATGTGGTATTGCAAATCGAATTACGATTTGAGGGAGAGTTGCCAATAAGAGCGAATGGCTTGATGAGTCCCGGTCAACCCACCCAAATTTGAAACTCTTGAAAGGTCGAGTTTGTCGTCTCCCAAACCGGAACCTAACCTTAGGACAGTCTGACTAGATCAGTCAAATTAACCAATTCTTGCGAAATATCTCTTGTGGCTTGAATTGTGGTTCTTTTTTGTCTGGATTTCAATTGACACGACCGTCTCCTCCGTTTACTCATCGAACCTACTTTTTCTGTTCGGTTACTCGGTGAAACCCGGTATTACCACTTCGGCACGTGTTACGATGATTGCATTGCTTGCAGTTTGAGAGCGCAGCAGGGTCAACTTCAGGCTAACCACTTGCAGCATGTTCATGACCTTCCTGTAGCTGCGATCAGTTGATGTTTCAAGCAACCATCGGGTCATCTAGCTTATGTTGTCATCAGTCAGTACATGTTTGACGATCTAACCACGTTTTTGAAGCCTACGAGCGGCCGCGACAACACGGTGTTGTGTGTGCGGCGATAAGTCGAAACCTTCCGTCGGTTTGGGTCAACTGTTTTCACTGACTGGTGTGTGTAAAACTAGTAGTGAACTAAAAATGGCCACCCATTTGCACGCGAGGCTCCAGGTAAAATCGGATAACTCGCCTTTGTCACAGACTTTTGCAACCACAATGGCAATACTACTTGTTAATTGTCACAACAAAACCCATTTAGAGTAGGTCTTTCTACACCGACCACACTGTCTACGGTGACCATCTTCAGCTCGTTCTACTAAATCCGTTTTCTGATATTTTTTTAATAACTTCTCGCCTTTATGTGGGGCACTCTAGTCTGTGAGTGTTCACAAAGTCCGTGCTCGGAATTCAAAATTGCATTAGAATTCTTGCTCAAGCACCGCATTACGATGCCATCCCGAGTCACTGTTTTCGACCGGCCGGGTCATCGGTTTCTGGAGGAGGGTATAACCATAACAAGTTGACTCTCACTTATCCATTTTATTCCTTTTAGTCGTGCAGGCGATCACAACATGTAGATTCATAGCAGTCGGCTTGTGTGAGCAACACACGCATGAACTGATATTGTCAGTGTCGCTCCACTGGCATTATTTGAAGATGCGCAACCCAGACGTCTTGTCCAATTGCTCGTGTGTTCCAGACCGCGGAAAAGTGCACTTGTCCAAAAATTTGAGCCAACTTGTCTGCGTACTGCAAGCGGTGCACCGGACAGTCACGTGGCACCTAACTGGTAGCCTTGTCGGTTCACTGTTGGTGTGCCCAACCTTTACCAACAGTGCCTGGGAGGGGGGTTGAATATGCCGTCATTCGTAACCCCTAAGTGAGATCAACGATCAGTTGGGTTTCGATGTGGCGTCAGAAAACAGGATCAACATTGATTAGTACCTGACGAGATAGAGATAGGTTAATTTTCATCAGCGTTGAGAACATCCATAGACCTTAACTTCAATAAATAAATATGACCGGTAAAGAAGAGTTCTCCCTAATCAAGGGTTACTAAAAGAGGCATCCTAACTTGCTTGGGTTATTAAGTATATTTTCGATTACGAAAAATTGAACAGGAAAGTGACACAGAAGAAGTACTCCGGAGCGAAATAGTGATTGGTTGTATGATAAGACTTGTTCGGAAATATCAATTGTAGGGCTTTGTTGTTCACTTAAGCTTAATATACCAGAAAATTGAGGAAATTAACTTGCGAACAGCAGTTGGTTTTTCCATTTCCAGTGCGCCCCAACATCTAAGCCTGTGTCTGTGTTGTGCTTAAATAATTTTCGTCTTACGTGTATCGCGTTCAATTTTGTTTGTAAAAACCGTCAATCTGCGTCGACCCGAAAAAGATATCGCGAAAACATTAATGTTCGTCGACTCGTGTTCTGAAGTTCACGGTGAGTTCCATTCAACGTTTACACGCTTATGGTATTACAGCATGGGTAGATCTTTTTACGGCGCTTCCGTTGATTACAATCAGTTACTTAGGTTTTTTCGGTTCTTTGCGCCGGCTGTAGAATCATGTGGCTATCAGTGTAACGGTGCTACTACCGATGGGGGTGGCATGCGAGTAGTATGTTTTCTCGCAGACCCGCTTTGTGTCTCTTGAAAAGTAAAATCTATTACGGAATTTGTGGAGTCACTTTGTAGCATTTGCTTGGATTTGAGCAACAGTCAATGAATATCCAGGAAAGTTCAGGAAGACGCGTTCAAAGAGAGGATGGATATTCAGATGCATATGAGAGTTTTGCTTCGCTGTCCATTAGTCTGTAAGTGGTCAGCTGGCATTTTTTAGTTAATAACTCCGCAGCGAAGGCCTGATTTCTTTCATTAGTAGTGCCAGTGTTCAGTAAGTGGTAATGCAGAATTATCCGGACGATGTTAGAGGAAGCCACTACACGTCTCATCCAGTGTTATTGGTGTTGCGTCAGAACCAAACGAAGATGGAGGATAGTGCTCCGCTTCCACACACTCGAAGACGGACTTCTTTATTGATTAAATGCAGCTACCACTAGACGTAGGCGATGTTTTACAGACAGTACTGGTTAGGGGCGACCAGTCTAGTCACCTTCTCTATGTAGAGAGCCCTTGTTTCAAATCCATATGGTAATACTACAAATACTGAGGCATTTTACATGCATCCACTGAGTACCAGACTGATGTCCCGTCAGGTTCAAAAAATTCTGGAGGTTTGGGAATGTCGCTTGAGCTTTATTAATACAGTTGTTTATTTTATCCTAGATCCCGTCAGCACTGAGGTATCTGTCTGGAGTCACAACCTTGAGTGCATACTAGATATCATAGGAGAGAATTGCTTCACTTGTCATCTACTTGAGGCTTGAAATGTGGGTTCAGTCAGCCATCTTAGACGAGTAGATATAGCTCTATTTCGAGAGAAGGTAGACGGATAGTAAGAACGTGCAAAAGGCTAAACAAACTTAACGGACACAGCTTAAAAAAGATCCAGAAAGAATACTGTTATGAATGAGCCGTGTAGAAAAAGTACCTTATTAAAGACCACAAAATGTTCAGCTAGCGATTTGTTTGGTCGTAGACAATCCGTTTGATTCCATTTATTTAGAGTCATGGCTCGGCATGACTAAACTCGTTGTTCACAGATATGGTTATAATTCGAGTTCATCCTTTTTTTCTGATTCTTTTGTTAGGTAGGTTTGGGATTTTATAGACGGGATGAACAAAGATGACAACCTTAGGATTACGTCTCGAACTTAACGTCGCACATCGATTCTATAAATTTTTTGCACTATTTTGCACACTAGTCTACATACTCTTATACTGGTCGTGGGGGGGGCGAGATGGCTCAAGTGGTTAGAGCGTGTGGTTCGAACCCGCCCTCTGCCTCTCGACTTCCGCTTAGGCAACCTGGCAGTATCCGAGCCCTCGTGCTTCCTTTGGGTGGCATGGCACCTAGGCACCGAAATGATGCTATAGCTAAACGATCGATTGGTTGATTGACTCATGAAAAACCTGCTGGCTCATCAGAAGGATGGAATTTTCCATTTAGAGATTCGATGTGTAGCCGGCTCTAAAAGGCCATTCTTAAACAATAGAATCACGTTATCAGATGAGTTTCACAGGCCCATCTCAATATGACAGCGCGGGTGCGCTTTAGAAGCAAGGTTTCATTGCTCCTGGTAGGCTCATAGAGACCGGTTTCCATGTGAATCACGGCAAGTTGTTTTAAAAGAAGACCTTTGGACTTGAGTTCATACTTTGCCGTGGGATGAAGCCATGGGGATGAAACTACATGGCAAGCTGTACGGCAGGCCAATTCAGTATTACTTGGTATCCAATAAAGCCTGAACTTAGAGCCGATAAATTTGGTCCACATCCATCGCCGCTGCACGTTGTCTGACGGCGTGACAGGACAATGGGTCACGCGCGATTGGTGAAACTCCTCTGACGGGAGCAGCCACTCGCTCGTTCACGCACATACGGACCACGGGACGTTGGTCGATGTGCCATTCCATAAAGGTCACACACGCGTCAATTAGGTCAGAGCACGCTGCTGTTTGTCCGATAAGACGAACAAAGCGTTTGTCGATTTCTAGTCCAAAGGTCACCCAGAGCGGCTGTGTGCTGGTTAGCGTCAAACGGTGCGCAGATGACCTCTGACGGCACCAAAATTTGTTCTGCCGAGGCCCACAACGTGCTGATCGTCCCATAAGCGTTAATCATGGGTTTGGGTGAAGGCGAAATCGACAGTAAGTGACCAGTGAGCACGGTCAGGAAAGGTAGAGAAGTGGAAGATATTCGGACGGTTTAATTTACCACTTTGTCGTACAAGAGTCCAGATATTTCCAGTAAGCTGTAGAAAAAGCGTACTCTATTGGTTAGAAACACGTACACAAAGTAGATGAGAACAGTTTGAAGTACTGGCTACGCTATTTCATACGTATAACAGCCCTTCGAGTTTGACACAACTACATCAATATATGCCTATAACTAAAGAAATACCTCAGAATTCAAACCTGTAGGATGGGCTGGAAGAAACATACAGATGAGAAACGTAACAGAACTAGTCAATGCCTTCGAGAAATACACTCATTTGCAAATCAATTTGGTTTTCAAGAGATACTCAACTGAATCCCTGGGTCATGCTATTCTACAACTGAATGCGCTGCACACAGGCCGCCTCATGATTCAGTTGGCTTCAATGCCTTCTTTCTGGGTTTACAGAGGTCTCTTAGGAGCGAAGCAGTGATAATAAAAGAACAAATCAGATAACCCAGCTATGCTCCTTCCCGTTGCTAGAGCTAAACAATTTGCCAAGAGCAGTTCTTCGGGGAATCGGACCATTCGCCCATTCGAAATTCTAAACATTGTTGCATAGCTTGTCTCAGGTAGAAGCTGGCTAGTCGACACCTGTCGTTAAACTGTTTTCCAAGCAGCTGGTATCACCTGAGCTTAGGACGCATGAAATCCATTGGTATTGGCTTGTCGGCTGCATAGTCCGTATCGAAAATTCCATTTGCAGCTAGACATTTTTCAACGGTTTTTTTATTTAGTGCATTGTACAAAAATTTAGTTTGCTTATCCTTCGGAACCAGAATGCCATAGGGAACGTAATGAAATAGTTAATTCAATCATTTCGAAGTCCTAGTCATTCAGCGCACAATAATTTTTGCCGGAGAATATATCCGACGTTGGTTGATTCCACGTCATTGTTCATCATCATCATCATCATCATCATCATCATCATCGTCATCATCATCATCATCATCGTCATCATCATCAACAACAACTGCTACTACTACAACAGCATGACATCATTGTTCGGACAGTGAGGTCTGGCTACCGTACAACTATAAGCTAATTGAGGGCCTCATTGTTAGAACAGAATAAAAGGGAATGGGGAAGGGAAGGCAAGCTGAACCACCTCCTCATGGTGTCGACCGGGTAGCCTGGACGTCAGTCTGGGTGAGCTAAGAGTTCAGCAACTCCAGACAGGGCCAACCACATCGTTTGGTTTCAATGTGCTGGTTACTTTCGACAATGTATACTACGAATCATCTGGCGCCTCCGCACCAGTTCCAACCAGTACACAAGAGAGACTCGTTGGGTTCACCTGTGAGGAATGTGGCAAGTGCTGCAAATCGAAAGCTGGCTTTGTAGCCCATCATCGAGTTCACGACAATGGAAGTGTTGGTACGAACACAGTCGCCCAATTGGCCTGCGCTGATTGTTCCCGCCTTTTTCCGACGAAGATTGGCCTGAGTCAACACCGCCGGCACGCACACCCCACCCAGCATAATGCAGATAAGCTTGGCCGAGTGAAGTATTCCAGTACCCGCTGGTCCCAGCAAGAGTCACAATCGCTCTTACGCCTGGCTAACAATTTATATCCATCTTGCGGCACGCAAACCGAGCTGTTCACGAGATTGG
>NW_008751868.1:470422-513057 GCF_000715545.1 Opisthorchis viverrini
CATGATTTCGAATGAGACGTTTATCTCTTTTCTCCCATATTTTCCTGTTACTATTTCGCATTCATCGCTTGCATTCACTTTTTACGTTTGTGACCATGCTCTTCAAAAATAAATGATAAATGACTATCACAGTCATTCCGGAAACTCGGTAATAAGCTCTCGATAAAAATTGGAAACAACAGAGCGATTGGCACCGACTAGCAGCCTTATCTTGCAATGTCTCCATGTGATAGTCTAATGGATTCAATGATATGATTCATGTCGGGACCAGTGGTTCATCGAGTGCATTCCGACGAAATGTTCTGTAAGACAAACTCCACAAAAACATCAGTTTTACAGACATTGCACGCATGCGACGTTTCGGTTAGGCAGTGTACTCAATAAGTGGTTGGATTAAAGTCTTTCTCAGTGAACTCTACAACCGTAAAAATGAGCAACAGCGAGGGTAGGAAAGGGGCGATGCTCAACAAGAGAAAAGATTCCATTCAAAAAACGAACTGTGAATTCATACAGGAAAACCACTCACAAAGGCAAACTCTTATGCGATTTGAGCAACCTTGTTCGGCTTTTATGATGGGCTTTTCAGTAGCAGTTAAATCGGGTTTGTGACTTCTGTTTTGAAAGCCAACTCAACAGCCACCTTGCGGGAACAGTCAATCAACTGCAGTGAAGCAGCGAAAGTGTGTATTACTGCTTTGTAACCCGGGGCGGGACAGTTGAACAAGTGGCTAAGCTTCAAATTTGAACTATCAGTTGCGGGAATGTGAATTAGCTCCGATGGACTAGATGAATAAGGTTTCCAGTGAAATTCAACGGCCACGTCAGCAGTGTAGCTTACTCATCCCTGCTATCCTGAAGGATGCAGTCAACCATGTAACGACCAGAGATGCAACCTCGAACAAAGGTCGGATGAGGTTTCGGACGTCACATGCACAAAAATTTCAGCGTCACCGTTTGGATGACCAAACATCCGTGATAGATTTAAAGTTCTGCATGATACACCACATCCCCAGCGCCCCTTATTTCCTCGATTATCAGAACCGCAATTGGGCAGTTCGAGGGACTCGACCCCGTCAACTGGACAACTGGAAACAAGTTAAGATTGAATTTTGGGACTCATAAACGTTGCCATTATCCACAGGCTACTTGTTTACTTGATGGGTGTTACCTGCCTTCTCCCGCTACATCCATCCAGTATCCCTTCGAGTCAACTGGAGGATTCTGGTGTGGACTTTGAGTACTGGATGTATCAGAATGTGTGGGAGGATAGGGCAGTCATTCATTGTGTTACCTCTGTACTAAACCGAAGGTTGAATCAAGCCACGTTATCGCAGAAAGTGAAAATACGTTTTGAGGGCATTCTGTTGGACCTCATCGCTACTAGAGTCTGCGCTTCAACCCACTGCAGTCAAATACACAACTCAAATATAGTGTCAACGGAGAGCCCAAGAGCATTCTAACTATTCGCAAGCGTGGAGCGCCCATGGGGGTCCGGCCGGGTTGGTTAGCCGCAACATTTATGAAACCAGATCTGGTAAGTTTCATCGTTTAGTGTGCTTTGTGGACTTCAAACAAGTGTTTATAGCCACCAACCGTTTTCGGCACCACAACACCCACGAATGAGTTTCTTATTGGACAATCACATAGCACAAGCGTGACAATATTCTAATCCGATCCAGATAAGTGTGATCTGTATAATGTTATCAGACCTGTAGACAGGAAGACCTAGCTATCCTGTCGGTTTCGATCACGACCTTATCTACCTCTCAGCCCGTCATCACAGACTCAACGGTGTGTCTTATCGTCGTATCTCCTCGAAAGCCATTCAGTCATTGCATAAAATACCCGGATCAGCAGCTACTGAAAACAAACATTACGAGCCACACAGTTCAAACATCGATTTTCGGGAGAAGACAACTACCTCTATAGAACTGACAGCAAATGTCGGTGGTTTTAGCACGTCTTACTTTTGTTCGCCTTACTAAGTGGCCAAGCCGTCTGATCTGTTGTGCTAATTTTGAGTTCAGTACTCAAATTGCAGCACTGAGGGGCAAAGGTTGTTGGATTCTTCAGTTGCCCAGTGAATAATTCAGAGATTAACAAAAAAGACCTACAGGAAGAAAGCGGAAATAGTCGAAATCATCTTGGCGCCAAAACGAAAGGAAAGTTCAAACGGATACGCTGTTGCATCAAAAATTTACAAAGCATGTACGGCATCAAGCGTCCACCCGCCACGTTATAAGACCGCTGCGGAAGTTGAACGGAAGGTACTTGGCTTAATTGTTGATATCCCTAGATTCAGGTGCCTATTCAAACGATATATGGTCAAACCAAGTCTTCAACACTCGGCTACTTAAGCCATCTTCGTCAAAACAAGGAGGTTGCATCAGACAGAATCAAGGCCCATTCTGTCCAAGAAGATGCTATGTCTACCAGATTCTTGAACACCGATAAAATATCCAGTGTTTCGAATGACCTGTTGAACCGATTTTCATGCTGTCGTCGACCCCATGGGTTGGAAATCCCTGTGAATAAAGGCTAAATTTCTCAGGCTGAAGTGGTTTTACAACACGGAGACCGAAACGTATATTGAACTACGCTGCAAGAAATCTCCAGAAATGAGTTCGGATCCCGGGGTTTATCGAGGATGGCGGATATACTAAACTTTTTTCGATTTTTCAACCAAACACTACTTAATTAACCTAGAGGTAAGCTGAGCTGAGAAACTCCTATATCTACTATGTGTATCCTCACTATGCAGCTGTAGTTGGGAAAACTCCGGGAATTTCACAACAGCTATTCAGCATTATCTATCAGGTTTCTCTCCGACTTGATCAGACGAAATTTTCTAGCCATCACTTAGGGACAACACCATCTGAACTGAGGTGTTTTTCCTGATATCTCTTCGTCTGACTTGGATGTTATAAATATGGAACGAATGAGATCTAGCAAAGCAGCAAGTGAAAGCCAGTGGAAGCCAATAATCATTACTGAAGTTCAGGTCTGATTAAAACTGATTGAATTTCGTGAGTCATTTGAGTGCCCGACCAAGCGAGACTCATACAAGGCGTATTTGTATGCTAAGCTGAGGCTGAAAAGTAAGAATATCACTCGCTTCTATAGCAGAAAGAAGCTGCCGAAGGGTTTTCAGCAACCTTTAAGTTTAGTTCTTGGAGTTTGTAGTTTCTTATTTTCTACACCATAAATGGTTCGCGGTAGCAGTATTAAACCTTGTATCCCTGTCTCCGGTTCAATACGGTAGGTCCTATGTTCAGGTATACGTTTTTCTGATTACCTCGTTTTCCAATCAGTGTAACTGTTTTCACAGTACCAGACAAAATGATAGACACACACTGAAGTGGTCTGATGAGGAAGTAAATTATAGCTCTTGTCAGATGACAGGGTGGCTAATGAAGGCCACATTCAAGCAAAGAATGGTCTAGTATTTTGTTCGTCAAATACTGGGTGAATTCCTCAGTCACTGTAGGTCATCGATCAGTCCTAGGCATGATGTCCTAAACATGCTGCTAAACATACTAAGGGCACTAAGACCATTACATCTTCCCGAGAATACAGGCTTGCTTCAAGAATACTGATAAAGCTATAGGAATTTGCCCACAGAATCACCCGTAAGATTGGTAGTCTGGCTAAGTATTAGAAAATCGAATGCTTTAATCATATGTTTATCAGGTGTTAGTCGGTCTGTTCATCGAATCCGGTCATTATGTTGCAGACGCTTCGTTGGTGTTGCGTGAGTGCTGACTTCTCAAATGGAGGGCCAACTTGTCTTGTGAATCTTGCTTCCTTCCGAACTACTTAGAGTTTGATGGCAGTAGAGGGAGGTCTTGTAATCTGAATCGAGCTGTTGTCCTGTGAGTAAGGTCAAGCTGTGCTGAAAGGCCGAGAAGCACTACAGATCTGTTTAATTCACTTTGGTAGTCATCAGTTCATATCTCACAAAACTGAACAAATAATGACCGAAGGACACAACTACTGGTTGAAAATTAGAGTATCCATGGTCGCTGATCCCGCCAAGGGCGAAATAGCCATACAGCACTTCCCGTTTATCGGTTCAGATTTTATACATTTACAGGAAGAAACCACTACTAGGATCGACTTCTAGTAGTGAGCATGAATACACGACATTACCCATCGCTTTTTGATAGTGTCTAAGCTTATCCACTACGGATTTTTTCAATTACCCTTTTGGGGTTTGAGCATCCCAAATAAAGCAGCGGCTAGAAGTCCGCTGAAGAGCACTACTCTGGGAAAATCGGCAGACACTATGAGACGAACCCAGGCATAGGAAACAATGACTATGTATACTCCGAAAATTCCCATTTATAATAAGAACACAGATGGGTTGACTATGTATACTCTCAGGCTTCCAGGTTAGTGTCAAAACTTTGGCTCTTTAAGACTCTGAATTTGAGAAAAAGCTTCCAGCTCATGTTCCAAGCTGTTCTCATGCACTATCACAGTTTTATTCCGAGAATTCATCCAGGTCTCGTAGGCCTAAATTTGAAAACAATTGACTCTGGAAGTCCAAAGTGATGAACTGAGTGACTGAACTCTATCCTCAAGGCCAGCGCTGATACCTTTATCCGCTTCGCTGTCCCCCACATCCTTTCGCAAAGTCACTTCTTTCAAGTGCGAGCTGCTTGTAGCCCGTGAGTGACCCTAACGATCTAATTTGGCAGACCCATTACTGTTCACTTCACCCAAGTCAAAGTACCTAATGGGAGGATCCAGTCTTGGCGGAATTTAATGACGCTTTTTAAGGCAAAATGAATCACGGCTTAGGCTGGCAGTCACAAGAAGACTATTTAGCGGACAGTTCAGAAGAGCTGTGTTAGTGAAAACCTTTGAGGCTAAGTTTATCGGAGCTAGCTTTCCCGAGGTTAAACAGTCGTTTCCATTCCTTCCGAAGTGAAGTACGCCTAAGACAGTGTCTCTAGCGCAGGCCCTATAAACAAAACTGGAACAGTTAAGAAATGCGGTTTGCAGCGGCCTTTGGGACGAAACTGATGGAACTCCACTGATTTCAAGACCCCAATTCCGCTGAAAAACCTAATATCCAGCTCCGCCAGGAAAATTGTTCATTTCTGTTACTGACACGTTGCCAGTAGACAGAAATAGACTCGGTTCTTGTGGTCAGCTTTTGCTTATCTGATTGACCGGTCCGGAATGCATATGCTGCACTGCTAATATTTCTTCTAAACTCTTCGGTCACAGGCGTAAAATATGCGGTTTTTCACGGAATAAACAGTAGAAAAGTGTTTAGCGAAAACTAGCTGTCGTGATACCTAATCAATTACAAATTCTGTAGATCGTTTGCATCAATCGACTTTGGGCTCATCGTCTAGGCTGATTTGCTTTGACCAGGAGTGCTTCAATAATGGCTAAAACCTTAGCCTTCACGTTGCGCAAATAGATTGGGAATAAGTCCACTTGGTCAGTCTGGTGTTCAGATGCAGGATTGCCAACTGATCTCTGACTTGTCATCTTCCGGACTATATACTTCGGATGAAGTTCTGCCGCGTGTCCCGCTAAATATCTGTCTGGCATGCCAGTGTTAGTGTCTCTACAGTTTCAGGATAACTCCTAAACTACGTGAAAGACGAAGCAAGCCATCTGGGGGCCGGTCAAAGTGACTCGGTGAGCACAACCTGAATCATGTTGAGCAACATAACTCCGAGGATGTAGCGATCAACGAGGCGCTGCCGATGAGTTCGAACCTTACCTGGCTGTTTTCACAGAAAAGAACCGGAGGTAAACGATTTAGTTAGCCTTGAACCATTATTGCGTTACCATGTACTGGATGATCAGACAGCTTATCCTAACTTATGACGGTCCCTCGTGGCCGACCTGATGATTACCACGACGTGGACTTGCATTATTAGCAGAGGGGATTAAAAAGTAATGATCGGATCCTGGCAGGTTCGTTCGTACTGCGGTTGTCCTTCCTTCTGAGACGCAGTAGTTAGGCGTGGATATTGTTGGTTATGTGGAGTTCGACTGGAACGTACAAGTTTCCGAACGCGGGATCACCCGTCCGGCATCCAGTCTTATGTTGGGTTGTAATACGGCTGCGCATCAACCTACTGTGCAGCGGAACAATCATGTGAAACAGAGCCGTGCGAATATCCCCCACGTCTGAATCACGTCCGATTTCATCATGTGCCTGAGAAAGGTCAAATAAGGACACAGAATGTTCACACCCACTCCATGGCCGAGGCACCCCGTACACAAGCGCACAGACGGCCAGCTATGATCAACCGAGAACCAGTGTGGATGTGTGGGAGACACACTGGTTGGTTGACAGCGGATCGACCATCAAATACGGTGACAAGTGAATCATATGTGTATAGAAGTTTGTAATTGCGTTAATACACAGTTCCTTCAGGTCGTCTTCTTGTCTTGTGACTATAACCCAGTAGCGTCAGGGCAGGTGAAGAGCTTAACAGGTTGTGAATGAATTGGAACACCGCCTCAAAGTTGGAACTGTGTAGATAACTTCTCGCTTGATTGGCCCTGTCCTGGTAATCTGAGGACCAGTACCAAATCACAGTTTATTTCATCTTACCTGTATATTCCATGTGAAAAAATACACACAGCAAGGTCAGGATGGTTGTTTGAAACTACAGTACCGTGTGTTCTCTTCATGAATGTGCGGTTTCCAATGCTTCTGAAAAAGTCTCATTATCTTCGACTATTCTAATAGCTTATATCAAAACCTTTTGTCCGTCATGGAGGCACTATGTGCATATTATTGGAAAATAGTTGGCTATACTACGTTACCAACCACCCTCTACAAGGATTCTTCGCTAACGTGAACTTGACCGGTTTTTAAGAGTCCTAGTGGCTGCCTAGTATGAATTTCATTTACTGCTCGTGTAACACAGATGGAAATCAGAACAACTTCTGGAACAACTACATTTCTGCGTGCATATTCATTAGCATTGTTGTTTGTAGGCACTTTCGGTAATTGCCAAATTTGTATACACACTACTTGCGTTAGATCACACGACCTTCCGCCATGAAGAATGGTCCAAAATCAAAGTGAGATGCACGGTATCTCGGTACGACTGAGAGTATACACTGATAACTAGCCCCAGTAAAAGCATAATCTGATGCTTCCCACCATCCGCTTCCGCCAGGAGACGACTGTTCCAACGAAAGTGAGATGGATGCTAGCGTAAGTGTCATGATTCACTTATTTAGTTTACACAAAGCGCAACTGAACGCCTACTGTTTCGGGTGCAGATATCATGAGGAGCTAAGCAAATCAACTTCAGATTTAGACGTACCTGCGATGAATTCCCAACTTATATAATATTCCACTGTGTGAGCATAATAAGATACAGATTGACCTGATTTGATGACTTCAATGTATTCAATGCAACCTAAGAAACTTGGTCCATTCTGCTTGCATCTAAGCTAATGTATGAATGCCAAGCTAGAGCTTTTTCTCCTCCACCCTCCAGAATAAACCACTTCTATTTGAACCTTTATAGTTGTCCCTTGGAATGGGATATCCTGTGGAGGAAAACGATATGAAAAATATTTGCTTGCACCTAGTCCCTCCGCGTTCACCACAAGCAGGAGTGCCAGATCATACTGATGACTCACTTTTTGCTCGCAGGGGAAAAACGTTTGTGTGCATACCAGCATGCCAGAATTGCACCACTGATAAAATTTTTCCAGTCTGAAAATAAAGTAAAATGAAGAGCCAGAGACGGAACTTCCGGACCAAATGTGGTTGAGTGGATAAACTGTTTAAGCTACACACACCCTACTACAGCATTCGTCGGAAGTGAATTAAACTGATGCCTAGACAAAATAACGGAGTTGTGTTGAAATCAAACTTCTTGGTATAGAGTGGTCGGTTGAAGCATAATTTTCCATTCGGTTTGTCTTAAATTTAATGATCAGCATATGAGTGACTTTTAAAAATTTCTAAGAAGTTTCAGTAAGGTTGCTAAACGCAACTAGTTCGAGAATTCTGGCCACAGTCGAAGCTATTGGCATATGTACTTACGAGTCTCAACTTTGCATCAAAAGACGCTTTGTACGGGCACCGGTATTCACGTCAAAAATCACAGCCCCATTTGAACTTTGAAGCCAATAGTACTCACAAAGAATACCTCAACATTATACTGCTGATACCGATTTGCTCAATCAGTTGCTCGTATCGCATGATATACCGAAGTCGAGTGAAGAGATAATGACAAGAGTACTTTTGATCATGCTTACGTTTGATCATTATTGATCATTTTATTATTATTGATCATTATAATTGATCATTTTGATTACTTTGGATCATTATACTGCTGATACCGATTTGCTCAGTCAGTAGCTCGTATCGCATGATATACCGAAGTCGAGTGAAGAGATATTGACAAGATTACTTTTGTTCATGCTGTGTTTTTCCCAATGCGATCATGGGAATTTTCATATAATTGCGATGAGTATGGTATTATATAATGTGTTCTGTGAAAAGAAGAACCATATTCCTGGGATTCGTTTCCGATTTCTGCTGCTTCTTTTCGGTCTCTACACAGGTAAAACGAACCAGAACAGTTATGCTCACAAGGGATAGATTCCCAGTTTAAGATGATAGGACAAAATGAACAAACAGTAGAGATGGCAGCGTGGTATTACGTTAAAAGATTTGGAATGGTAGAAGGATACAAAGTTGAATATGGAGGCAATGTATGCAGGACTTAGCAGTTGCTACAAAGTTAGTTTTAAATCCTGAGCTTGTGTTGGGGGTTTCGGTGTATTATAAACTACGAAGGGGGAGGCTCGTTGTCAGATTTTAAGGAACTAATTATCTAATTCTGTGAGGAGATGATTAATTGGAAGGAAGAACGCAAGAAAGATATGATTCATAGAAGCCTATATCTTACATCTCAAACAGATATACTGCGCTCAATACAATCAACATAGTTCCGGTTGCATCAGGTTGGAAAATTAAAAGTATAGCGGAAAATGTTTAACCGGGGGGAATAATTGGGCATTTCTGAGCGGTAAGCTTACGGCAGATTCTTGGACTGACTCACCGTAAAACTGCCTCCGTAGTCATAATGCACTACTCATAAGTTTGCTGAAGATTCTCCGGCAGCCGGAGACCGGTTTCGCCCTTTGTGGGGCTTATCAGGTGGGCGCAGTTCCGGATTTTCCGTCAACTTTATGTTGAACTTGAATTGCACGAAATTAACGAAATGCACTCATTTGCAAACAGATTTAGCTTTGTGACAGACTCACCTGGAACCCAGCTTATTCTCTCGTTTATGATGTTTCTAAGCAAGTGAATATGCTGCACCAGGCCGCCTCAGGTTTCAGTTGGTACGATATTCGGGATATCGTGATATATGTGTAAACGTCATAACTGAGAGATTCATCTGGGTTGCTAGTGAGTCTCTTGCAGAACCAAATTTTTCGCAAATGAGTGTATGTCTCTTCAGTCACTTTTTGTTAATGTTTCGTGAATTGGTTGTGATTATGCTGCGCGAAACCAATTTATTGTATGCGCTATCTCACAACCGGTACTGAAGTACATAAAGAATCTCTGCGGCATTGTGATAGAATGGTACGTGAACGAAACCGGAGTAGTGGCCGAAATAAGCAGTAGACGTTTTTGTGAATACACCGAAAGGCCGTATCTCAGTAATGAGGAATAAAGTTGACCTAGTGTTCTGGCAAATAGTCGGCTTTCTACCAAACCTATCTCTTCTGCAAGACCTTACTACATCCCATAGTATGCTGTGTAATCTTCTTGAATAGGCCAACGTCAAGTTTGAAACTCCTAAGAGGTGACGGACAAGTGTAGAAAAATGGTAAGTGGACACCATAACACTGCTCTATTTCACTACTATGCCTTGCGTGCTAGTTGGTTCAAGCAAGTAGCGGCTAAATCTAAACATCCAACCTAGTTACGCTAAATTATTGCCCTCAAAAAGCCCCCAGTGAGAACGGAAAATCCTGGATTGTCTTCCACCAGTACGCGTAGGAATCCGGAATTTCATTTCAGTTCTGCGAGATGCATTTTACATTGTGCGGAGACAATTATTACTCAGCCAATCTACTCCGGTAGATAAAGAATGCTGACATTGTACTGATCGATAAAAATGACTAGTTTGCATTCCGAGAAGAGAGTCTGAGTTTGGTAGAATACGGATACCTTTGAGAGGAGCAGGCATTTAGAGTTAGCTAGCAAGACACTACTGATTAGCGGAAATTCTACTATTACTGTTACTGTTACCAGTAGTTTACACTCAGCCCAGGTGTACAGTAAAATACAGTAAAAATGGTTGACAGTAAAATATACTGTTTAGGGTTGTGCATTTCAGATGATCTTTTTTATCAAGGTAATGTGAGATATGGTGAGTTTCGATTGGGATTTCATCCTTCTAATTGAGGGCGATCCACCAAATCTCCTCAAACTACCATCAATCGACAAGTAGCTTAAAGAAAGAATAATCTCACGGGAGTAAGAAAACCTGAGAAGGGGCCACTCGAGCGGCCAGTCAATACGTGTGACCACGTAATGTGGTTTCCAGAACTGAAAGATGAGAGATGCCATATCCTGTCTAAGTGAGAACTAATCACACTGCTGTTCAACCACTTATAGCCGAATGACTAAGCCTTCGACCACTGACCGAAATGTCATGAGTTCGAAACTCGCTTTAGTTTCGTGAGCTCCGCACTACTGATGTTTCCTAATAAGGATTAAGCAGCTGTACAGCGTTTCTTGGCCTATCAGAATAGGTTTGTTCCGCTTACGGGTAAGATCTCAGTTGAAACTTTTTCGCTCCACTTTGACCCAAACGGGAACTGTTTCAGCACGACGTTGGCGCTTAAAACGTTCTAAAGGTATATTGGGGGCGTTACATCATCTTTTGGGCCAATACTCGAAATTAAACGTCAGAACGGACTCAAACAAAGATGAGATTTTAACCAACGATGTCTATCCTATATATGTTCACCAAAGACACCTTTACTGGATCGGTTTTCTGTCATCACTATAGTTTCTTATCTTGCATTGTTCCTTTCGCAATCAACTAGACATGACTCACCCAAAAATTTTACAATGAACTGTGCGGATAAGCTTTCCTTCCGTCATCACTGGTTTGGAACCTGGTACAACAGCACGTGAGCCACCAAAGGCAAACGTAGGGAGCACTCTTCGTCCTACCGGGAAGCTGTGGTAACTTGAATGCACTGTCGGAAAGAACGGTTGTATCTTTTATCTATAAAGCCAGGGGCAGCATCTGTCCAGATGGTGACACGGTACTGCATCCACGACAGAATTTACAAACCTTCCTAAATTTTCATTCAGGGTATTGTACATTTTATTGGTGATTCATTAATAGGGATTTTAAAGAGAAAATCGATGTCATTAGTAGTCTGGCATCGGAATTAAAAAAAACAAGGCATCAATTTAAACGAATTTTTAATGATGGCCTTTGCTCTTCAGTCGGATTATTTTGCAGCTGAATCCTAACATTATCCCACCAGATCTCTCCAAATTCGATGTTACTGCTGACTGCAAAACCTAACTGCACACCAAATTATCCATTCCGTTGCACTTATTTTGGTTTGAACTTTTATGAAATCGGCGCATTAAATGATACGTGCGGAAGCTTTGCTCAAACTATCTTTGACAAGTAGTCATGTGACATGTAAGTTATGATGGAATCTGAAAAATGGAGTCACCTACAAGTCAGGACAGATTTCATGCTCATCGTATCTAAGCGCACAAAGCGATGTTTGACGACTTCCGTTCGCTACTTGCTACACGTGACAGTCCGATCAGAGAGAAAGACTAAGAAACAGATGTCATTTGAAGCTTAGTCAAGGCTTGAACGGAACGTCTCGATAGATTGCTGTTATTAGAACGTTAAAATGTATTAAACGTTTTCATTTCTTCTGTGAGTCGCTTAACGCTGCACCTTCAGTTGATAACAATCTTTCCAAGTACATACTCGTCAGTGATATTTGCTCCTGAGGTTTCCAGGTTTGAATCTATTCTGGAAAAGTCCTGTGTAGAGCTGTAAACGGAGCATCCATTGCGGAATTTTTTCGGCGGAATTTCAGAAAAACAATGATTTGTTCTCACTTGATTATTCTGTTCAACGTAACTGGTAACGTCGGTTGATAGCATAGCATCCAGCTGGGATCAGTGGTAGTTTCAACGTGTGCAACCAGAAGGCGAACATACACCACAATTTTCAGCTGAGTCTTTATCATATCAGTGGAGCCAACCTACTCTGGAAGACCAAGAAAAGCTGTACAGCTGTTTCTTCCTGATTAGGAAGCGTATCTCGCGAAACTTAAGGGAGTTTCGAACCCATAACATTCCAGCCAGTAGTTGAAGGCTTAGTCATTCGGCTACATGTGGCTGAACAGCAGTGCGATTAGTTCTCATTTAGACAGGATATAGCATCTCCGATCTTTCTGTTCAACGTAACTTGTAACGTCGGTTGACAACACAATATTCAGCTAGGATCATCTCAACGCGTTTCGCTAATTAATAGACAACATTTTCGTGAATTTATTGGTCCGTTTTTGATTTTCTACCTTGTGATCTGCGTTCCCTTAGGATGATTGGTTATCCCAACTTTTTCTCCATTTTAGTGGTTTCCTAGGTTGCTTTGATTGCCCCCCTTTAAATTTACATTGCGCTGTGGTCTGATTTTCTTGAGAGTGACTTGTTGGTTCCACTGCTCCACTTTCATCATTTTAACGGCTAGAGTCCTTGCGCCCGAAAGTTAATTTGCTACTTTGGTCTATTGGTCGAGTATCTGAATCGGTAGCGGGGTGGAAAAAAGCAGTAGGATTATTACTGATAGTGTGAACTCGTAATATGATCATAGGATTGGGAAGGTGTTGGCTGGAAATCAGCACCAACTTATATCCGAAAGATGCCGGCTAGAAGAAAAAAACCTATTCTTGCGATTCATTAGTGGTTCAGATTGAGTTCACTGGCTGTCGGTGGGTCCGACTCTGCGCATAAATGTGGTTCTTCAGGTCA
This sequence comes from Opisthorchis viverrini, assembly GCF_000715545.1. Classification (NCBI taxonomy): domain Eukaryota; kingdom Metazoa; phylum Platyhelminthes; class Trematoda; order Opisthorchiida; family Opisthorchiidae; genus Opisthorchis; species Opisthorchis viverrini. Next base: position 483,462 of record NW_008751868.1, read on the forward strand.
TACAGTTCTAAGTGACTTCGGTTCTGCCTCATTGACACAGCACGCTGTGGAGTGACCATTAAGCTCAATACAAGCTATGTGTTGTAGCAGATAGGGTGGGTTGGTAGAAGACGAGCTTTTAGGCGCATTTAAATCTAGACCATTTCTACCCCCGAATGTTCAAATGGAGCAGAGCCATCGTAAATTTAGTGTACGCGCAACAGCAATATCATATAGCTTCATTTCAGCAGTGGAGCTCTTGAGTTGAGGAGGTGACCGTTTAGAGGTATTGGATCAAGTGATTCTTCACAAATCATAGTAAGGTACGACGAAACAAATTTGGGATACCAGAAGGTTCTCAACCACTCACAAATGTCATGCGTCTCAGGCATAGAGCAAGTGTTCCAGGTGATAGTTGGCCCTGTGCTTGCTGTTCCAACTTCCAACACAAGTGGGGACCTACATGCCTCCAATGGCTTTTCTAGGTTTGTTCGTGTTTGGAGGGCTAAATCGGCTTCATAATTTGTAGCAATTGGCTCATTAGATAAAAAAGAGTTTGATTATATTGACGTGCAACTGAACACACACCAAGAAAAAAAAACGAATAAAATGACGTACAGCATTTATAAAAGCAACCACACTTGAATCACTGTTCGAAATTAGAGGCGTCTACATAAATTAGAGAAAAAGAGAAATCAATCACTGGTTCACACATCACACAAAACTGTCAACAAGCTTAATTTAAGCGTTTTGCAATTCATCTTACCGTAAAGAGATGCAAAAAAAGAGCAACACACTCGGTTGAAATCCAGAGTGGTCTTTAAGCGTTGCGCCGGTTTGTGATATTCCTAAGTTATAGAGCCAAACACGTGGGCGAATTCATTTGTATGTGCTTGGGCTCTATGACCGGCTAAACTGTAGTGATCGAATTGAATTGGTTGAACTGAATGAGTTTGTGTAGGCTACGCCAAAGGGCGAAAATTATTGACCTGACTTAGTTTCCCAATTAGCTGCAGACTGATTACTGATTCTAATTCGGTTGATTCTCACGGACGAGTCCATGCCCACCGATTTTCGACAACACTTGTGTATGAATAAAATCTTAATTACTCACACCATTAGCATTGCACGAATGACTGTGATTTGTGGCTATTTGACCCATCCCTCGGTGATGTCTGTCAACCATGTGGGAATGTTAGCTCGCTCATTTGCGCCAAAAAACATACAATTTCAATAACTAGCTTTGGTTTGCACATTGGAGAAAACTTAGCAGAACGAGTATGTGTGAACTTATCGCCTAGAAACACATTCCGTTACCCAGTGGGAACAGCGGGTTGTCCAATAAAATTCGGTTGTTTGGGCGGCATTGATGTGTGCGAACCAGTTTAACAGTATTTTACTATATCAGGAATTTTCTGTCGGTTTTGCCATAGTTGCTATCCCCCGGTAAGAGACTAGGAAAGTTAGTGATGAAAGCAATATTAGGGAAAGTAAACCAGCCGGAGTAATAAAGGAAAACCATGATATCAGCGTATTTTGTTAGACTACTTGGGGAAAAGTTGTATATTCCAACTGACTGATGAATGTATGAATATCTATTGATTAGTTACTCACATCAACTGCCAATCCAGTAAATCGATGGAGTAGTGAAACTCGCCAAACACGAACTGGCTGCTTTGGTGAAGAACACAAACAGCACGAGTCCTAGTCTGTTTCTCCTAGTTTATCTCCTCTCATTGTCTCTGTTTTGCAAGAAATATTGAACCGCGCTTAGTTCATCCGCTTTAAATGCTTGCTAGCTTCGCGCCGCGGATTGATTCCGAAGCAGTTGCATGCCTTCAACTGGCTTTCTTCCCGGAGCAATGACAGCGGTACCACTCGGACCGGGCAAAGCAAACGGAAGAGATCGATGTACAGCATCGATTATCTCAGCTTGAACAGCCCTGAAATAAGTCGCCCTATGTCGTTACCCTACCATTTCTCAATTGGCTAAAGGTTATCCACCGATCCACTGACTTGGATAGAACAGTCATGTGGTTTTTCATAGCACCTTGAGGCATTTAAGCCCTATAGCAGAAACGCAGTTTTGCTGTTAGGCTGAGTAGCGTAGAACTGAGACGTCAGGAGTTGGCGAGGACCGATAGGGTTTTTCGTCAGCTAACTTATGCTCACTAAGGTTGAGCCAGTGAATTTTCGGTCTCCCAATTACTTTCAGTCCGGCACAGAATCTCCGTGACAGAATCTCTGCGCTTTGTTCGGTTAACAGTCTATACTCTGCGTCTTGCAATTGTTTCGGGATTGTGGATTTGGCGGTTCTCGGGCTGCCTCGTTTTGGCAAATATAAAATTCTTCTCTTCAACCAAGAAAAATACTGATGCGTTATTTCTGTCAACTGATTTTTGCATCCGTTCCTGTGCTAAAGTGTGAGCGTAGTTGAGATCTCTGGCTCTCAAACAAGCTTGATACCTATGTAATTTACCAGCAAATGCGTTACCTCTTCGCAAGATAATTAATTATGGTTTCCTGGTTATCACTTTTCTTTGACCTAACTCATAGGAGATGTCTCGTCGTGTGTGTGAAGTTTATTGTGGAATTTCACACGTAACAGGGCGCAGTATGCATTGCAGTCCATGCCGCACAATACCCTGGATGAGATCGGGCGTCAGGTTGCCTCCAATCCACATTGAACTGTGTGTTTACTATTGAGAGTTGCGAATCTTTCACTACTGTTGCTCACTGACCTGACTCAATGGGATATAGCTATCGTTTTCAGAGTTTTTGCATCTTCGTCAAGCCCAGCAGTGGGATCACTCAGAAGAATCATAACTGACCAAATTTGGTAGTGGATTGTAACACTGTGTAGTTGGGGGCACTGAAAAATTTCTCAGCCTTTGTCCCGGACATCGGAAATCAGGCGGCAATGATCATTGGGGTAATAAAGTCTGGTTCGTCCATTATAATTTACCACCAGATTTTGAGGTTTCTAGACGTTCTTCTTGAGTTGTTCCGCCGTGGAAAAAAACAGCCACAACCAGCTTTCCCTAGCCGTCCTTAGTCAGACTGTAGGGATTGAGTAATTTCTGCAAGATCTCTTACCGTAGCTAAAAGTAGGCCTGTCCTCCCCCTTATCCAAAAAAGCTCACGTTCCAGATTCCGAGTTGCACGATGTATATCCTACTTTTCTAGTAGCTGGTATCAATCGTTCTTTTTGGATGTGAGCCTGGGTTAGGGGTATGAATTATGGCATTCGTCTGGTTGAACCTGAAAACTGAAATAATCCAGTCGGACTCCATTCCTCAAGGCTCAATCGTGCTCAGAAATCCGAAGGAGAGCACTTTGTCAAGAAGCAGCGAATGCACGTACTAACGAGGGTCTAGTGGGGAAATGGTCCCACTTGCCGCGGAGTCATTGTGAGATTAGTAGCATTTTGTCCCCGGACGGTAGCAGCTCCATGTCCTTCCAAATAGGGATGCCTCCTTTGACCCCAGATAAGTTGACTCTACAAGCAACATAATTTTATCACCCAAAAGCTGGTGTACCATTCCCTAATGTTTGCGTACGTATGAAGCCAGGAGGCCGGGGGGCTATCCCAAAGTCCTGGCAGAAGTATCGGGATTTAGACTTTCATGTCCTATTCCAGACAAGAGATTTTATAAAGCGCTTCATAACATGCTGAGTTATTAGAATAGGCGTAACGGGATGTCGTTTTACACGGTGTCTTTGGAGCCTCAGAGATCACACAGAACAGCGTCAGAACACCAAAGCAATTAAATTATCAATGACAATTGACGGTAAGTAGTTATCTCATGATTGGTCAACCTCGGCACGGCTATTTGTTTTCTGATTGTTTCTCTTTTAATACATCTGAGCTTCTCGTTTAATCCATCCCACTACTCAAAGCCGTGTGCTGTATTTTTGCCTGAGCATACGTGGCTTGGCTCGAGAAGACCGACTGATCAGGCTGCTACGTCCAAGAACGTGTAGTATCAGCGAGAGATAACTTTAGTGATATTTATTCCTGTGATTATTTTCATACTCAGCCTGCCGGACGTCAACCACCCACACTGGCTCATTTGTAAGATAGACCTCTAGGAATTCATACATATATTTTTGCAAACGCATTTGAAGTAGCCAGTTCACTGGCATGAAAACTAGCGCATCTACCACGACGAATTCCATAAAATGGTGATATTGGAAACAGAATCCACACTTACATTTGCAAGTGATTTAGTATTGCAAGTATATGTCTATATGCCCCGAGATTCTGACTGGGCTGGAAGTAGGTAACCAGGATGTACGAAAAAACTACCAGGTCCATTTTCCTGTGGATTGCAAGTAGAGTCAGCAAAATTCACTTATTTTTTTCTTAGACTGTTCTGCATCCCATTCGTTATCCGTAGGTCATGATGTTTTTTTCCGTTAAAAAAGCATCAATTGAATCAATTAACGTTCACTTTTACACTGTGCGTGTACAACTTGTTCTTTGAAAGATGGACTGAAACACTTTGATTTCACACAGTTTGTCTGATGGAACTGCGTACCAGTTTATCGCGCCAAGGGCTACCTACGTTCATTTTCGAAAACAAATGCAGATCGACTGCGCAAAATACGGTCAATATAGGTGTGCAAGATCAGACGCTGTAACTACGCTCCTTGATTATTATTGTAGCAGATGGTCGCTCAAGTTAATTGTTCTGTGAAAACGCAGTAGCACTGCCGAGTGAACTTGTAGACATGAGCGCATGATGACCAATAATCACCGAGAAATCTTAGTAGTTAAGGCGCGAACTTACCGCTCGAAAGGTCGGTGGTTCGAATCCAACATCCGCATCTCGACTACTCCTGTCTAGGCTTGGGTAAGCCTCAGCCCTCGTACTTCCTTCGATGGTATAGCAACTAGGCATCGAAAGCTGTTACAGTTGAATTTTTCTACTAATCGCAGACGACTGGTTACTTTGGTGTAAGAATAAGGAACTACCAGTCAGAAGGACTTCACAGAAGACCCGCATTATGAAGAAACCTTTCCCTCGGATCGCCATCAGAAGACCCTTATAAGCGAAGGTTCTGCTGGGGAATTGACTGCGCTGATATTTTAATTTTTGTCCTCATTTTGTCCTTAGTCTCAATTGCAGTTTTGGGAGGTTTGATAATTCGCTCAAGTTGCACACAAGAAGGTTACCATTTATAGCTCAGTACATGTTCTGTAAATTGCGTAGTGATAACAGATGCGTGATGTAGGACGGAGATTTGGGTGTGGGCTTCTGACCAAAACCAACAGTTTCTCGAGATTATCCACAATCTTTAGCCTTTTCTATTTATACACCATGGTGAGCTGTCAGTTTCTATTTGCCTAATGACAGTCAGTCCCTCAAGGAAGATCATCGCGAGATGTGGTTGAGAGCAAAATGATAAATTGTCATTGAAACTATGCGTAGTTCAGCTCAGGTGTTTGCACTTATCCAAGAATTAATTTTGTGGCTGGCGGAATACGTATTGCTTTCATGGACTGAGTCTCACCGTAAAGCCAACCTAACTTGCGGTTGAACAAGTCCCAGAAGGAGTCCCCTAAAGAATGAGTCCCAAAAAGGACGGAAACTGTAATGCGCTACCTGGGGGGGGGGGTTTATCAGGTTTCAAAAAGCGTTGACCGCCATACTACTCGTCCTAAATACTAACGGTTTCTAGCACTTACTAAAAGCACGCAATAAGGTTGATGCGTGGGTGGTTAATATAGTCAAACAACCATAAGAAACTTTATCAGTGTCCTCAGGATATGATAAATGAAGTAGAGCGTATAATTCATGCCGATATAAAATCCATACATTGTCGCATGCCTGCAAAGTGGAATATAAACAAACAGCGTTCACTCAGTTTGAAGGCTAGCTATTAACGATAACTGTCTAGCGCTCCCTTGTTGACATGTAAAATACTGATGAGACACCACACTAATCGGTTCACGCACAGCACAGATGACTTGGCGCTTCGGGGTGGATATTTAGTTGCAGCATCACGTGAACAAACAGTAACTTCTGGAAAGGATAACTAAACATCAGTTTGCGACAGATTTTGCTTTGTGTGTTCAACCTGTACTTGTAGATTGGTGTGCGGCAATTTGTTTTGTTTCCACATGGAACTGGTGACGGAACAAGCTCCCAAAACATGTTGTCGTGTGATATTTTTTAAAAATTCAGTAACAACCAGAAGATTTATCACGAGTCTAACATACCAAATGCTTCTAACGCAGTCGTTACCCTCTCACTATTTTAGACAGGTTATGATTCATAACTACTTTCGCTACTTAAGGAATCGCACCGCCATCAGATGACCTATTCACAAAAGAAATGTGTCATTTATATAGGCCTCTGTAGATAGGGTGTTCAAGGATCAAAGTAGTCTAGTTCAAAAAAGCTCTAACAGAATTTATTTCCCGTCGTTTGATTCCATGGTGAGAATGTATTTTTGGTAATGGTTCAACGTGCTTTTGAAGGGACTTCCCGAGTACGACCGAGTTATGAGGAAACCTTAGTCCAGGCCTATATATAGCAGCAGGGCAGTTTTACACATACTGTAAAGCTCAAAGTAGGTCAGTTTAGTCAGTTCAGCACTACCATCAAATACAACTAAGCTACTAGCTTAAAGTTTATTGGAATAAGGGAACAAGTGGATCCGGAGGTCAAGTTTTCTAACAAATGTTTCTCAAGGTTGAGAACTACAAAACTCTCGTCGGTGCAGCCTACGTGCCTGTGATCCATGCTTCTCTACAGAAGTCCCTTGAGTACCATACCAATGCAAACGAGACAGTTGCGGAACAGAACGAAACGAACAGGCATGATCGATTGCTCTATTCATTCATGAAAATATGAGTTTCAAAGTTTTCTATAGCTGAGGACAGTCTGCACACAGTTTGGATGATCAGCTTGAAGAATCGAGGACTATCAAGCTAATTAAAGAGTCACTATTTGATCGAGAGAAGCACGTTCCTAATTATTCAACTGAACAGTCGAGGTGTGCTATGATCGATGTGCTCTTACTTGAGGTTCAGTGTGGTCTACGTAATGTGGAACACGAGCGGATCGTCATAGAATATCCGTTGAGTCTCCCGTGGAAACTAAATTGAGTTGCAAGTGGGTGTATTTGTCGAAATCCGTCAAATTTGGGTTCAAATAGGACATAAGTTTGACGGAAATTAAAGGACTGCGTTTACATGATGAGCCTCAAGAAGGGGGAAACCGGTCGTGGGCTGTCGAAGAGTTTTCAGCAACCTTGCGAGTAGTCTCATTTATGAAAATATACTGTGATATATTGAATATCGTACTAAGTAAAATATGAGGCAACCTTTGTGTTCAGTTCAAGAATAGCATAAACGAGAGATTCACTTGAGTCTCCCATGAAAACCAAATTTATTGAATGAGTGCATTTGCCGAAATCAGTTTCTTCAATTCATACCACTATTTTAGGTAGCTCATCTTTCCAATAGCAATGCGATAAAAACATTCTGAACCATTTTCCTGCAGCATAGAAAATGTGATGCAGCCATGAGTTTGCAAATTTTCCCTAGTCTGTTGACTAGTAGGACGTATGGGACTTTGCCTTCATAAGGGTTTATTTCAGCAAGTAGTTGGATGATATTCTGGAACAATAATAAGAGGTTTGATGGGTAAAAACCAGAAAGAGAGCACAGAACCTTGTAAAGGGTATTTTCTCAATATCACGCGCAGTGAAGCCATCAGACCCAATAGACGGCGGAGAGAGAGGGTGTGTACGGTAGCTGGTTGCTTTATCCTAACTTGTCGCGAGTGTGTTAAGCGATTAATCTATGCAAAAAAATCAACTAACTCTATTGGATACAGAGACCAGTGTAGAAAAAACTTGAGCTGGCACCAAAGGAACCCATAAACTACCGTCTGGTTTAGATACGTAATTTATCTGTTTGACAGACCTTAATGTTGTGTGGAATACGAGTGACCCGAAATTCAGCTTTAGGCCTGACACTGGTACACACAATCATGGCAATAATTACACTCTGGGTACTGTCAGCCCAAGTAACAAACTTTGGTTCCCAAAATTTGGGTGTGAGTATCTTCCGTTTGCTTAGAATATTTATTTCAGGATACGAAGGACACAGCATGATCGGATATTTTCAGAAAGACTAAGTAAACCGTCGATGGATTCCTCGGTGGACAACTCTCCAGTTTTGACACGAAAGCTTATTCATGCCAGATGATGAAATGCAACCTTCGTTCACATGCATGATGTATGGAATCATAGTGAAACTAGTGTACTCACAATGCTTCCTTATAAACAGCCTGCCTCTTGTCCTTACTTGGTTTGTGCCAAAAAAGGAAGCAAAGTACTTGAATTTTTAGTCTTATTAACCCGCCTGGATGTGAACTTGGGCATCAGAAATATGAGGCAACCGTGATATCACCAGTCCAATACCGAACGCCTGGAGAATCCGAATTACCTCTGGTAGGTGGGAATAGTTTGATCAGTATCCCGAATAATACGCGCTAACTATTTTGTCGATCAACTAGCTCATCAGTCAGTTAGCTCTACAGACTCTAGAAACCCTCTAAGGGCTTTTGGTGATATGCAGCGTAAGTTTGAGAATTTTCAACAGAGATTTTTTCCTGCACGTGAAGCGAGTCTATGTTGAAAAGCCGCAAGGCGCAATCCGCGGAACCCTCTCACCTCACATGCCACATGTCAGCGGTTCATATCCGGGCATGGCCAAGGACAAGAGCATCTTATTGAGATCCGCTGAGTGAGAAACCCGAATGATGTACTGCCGTTCTCGATGTAGACTACTTAGTAGAAGGATTGTTCCAAGGCCAGTGGTGTGAATGCATAATTATGCACATTCTTCAAACACTTGTATTCACTATTTATAGTGTCCTCGCGGCTTATACTAATCAACTTTGAATCTCTTGAATACAACTTGAATGCACTCAAATTTGAGGAAGGTTACAAAACACCCGCTGCGTGGGTGTTACGAGTGTGAGAAGTACGAGCAAAGTGCATTCATTACGTTTTCCGTAGTGACTACAGAGGTGTATATTCCTTCCTATTGAAGTACCCTTCACGACCGCATCTATTGACAAGTAATGCAACACTTTTTCAAACAAAGTGCAATTTTTCTTTTAGTAATCCTCACTATGAGAATTATTATTGAAGAATGTATAAAGTGATTTTGGCCCAACTTAATTTCCGTCCAAACTCCGTTACTTATTGTCGAACGTGTTTGGTTGATTTTTTATAGAAACGACATGATCCGTTCATTTATGGTCAAGCAGTAAAATAACAAACAAAAATATGTGAATTTGGTCAACACATGTTTGTGGGAACGTGTATACACCGGCTTATTGTGTTATGCCATCCGGTTTCTGTAGAAAAAGGTGAACTGGAGTTTAACAGAGCGATGGTGAAGTATATCCCTTCTATTTTGACAAGGCGGTTTTTAGAGGCAGAAATACTGTATTTTTGGAGAACTTATGGAGTTGTACACTCCATGTTTAACCATGCACCCTATGTTTATTAGCGGCCAGCTTCGAGAACATCCACAACTCTGCAAATTTCTCCGCTATAGTAACGGCTCTGAGTCCGCGGTTCCTTCGGGCAAACAGAATTGCGTAGCAATCCAATAACCTACCAAAAGCACACAGCCGATAGGAAGTTTCATGACTAGGAGGACTAAGAGGAATGTTAGTGCTTAGGAGAGGAGCAGCGAGTGTCTGAGTGTCCTTCATGCTACGTCTCAAACAGCGTACTGCTGCAAGACTGGATGTCATCTGCGAAACAAAGCTGGCCATCTTGTTTCACCTCAATCACGCACAAATTCGATGTCGATAATATGGCATCCGGAGTTCACGCAGCCAGCTCTGATAAAATCGATTGTAATTCATTGTCTTGGTGCTACTTCAGCGGCTTAAAGTTGAGCTTGTAGGTCCTGATAAATCCTGGATAAAAAGTGGACACGAGGCAGTAAATTTCATGTGATATTTTTTACCAATCACACCCAATTTACCGCTGATCATAAATGGGAAGGAGACTCTGATCAACAATGTTGACATCGTTGTTAGAGTTTTCCAGGACACAGTTCTCTCACACTGGGGCATTATAGGCTGTGGATGTGACTCTCCGTCCAGAACAATACTATTTTAATAACACAGTACCTCCGAACGTAACACATTAAACCAGGCCGAACATTCTGTCCGTTCTGTCTATCATGTAAACGTGAGTAAAAGACTGCAAGAATTTTGTTCTTTACTCCTTTGTCTTCATTTCTAGTCTGTGAGCAACAAAGATGATCAACGATGTCAACTGGAGTCGCTCTTTTGGTCAGGGAATAGCATGGTTTTGTGATCATGTTTACAACCATGGGTACTTGAAACAGATTCGTTATGCAGAATTGATTAACTTGTTGGACAGGTGTAATCTTTTGGACTCATGCAGCGGGTTTGTACTTAGTCCGATGTTTGACTGATTCTGATGTAGGCAGAACAGAATAAGATGTATGAAAAATTATCCGGCCTAAGCACGTAATCTAATAAGAAAGATAAGAACCTCAGCCATTGACAAGATACTAGATTCGTGCTTTAAACTTTTTTCAAGCAGTATTGATATTCAAAAGGTCCAAGGCGTGCGTTTGTATCAGCCATGTTGGAACGGATTTCATTGAAATCTTTACACTCACTAAGTGGTATAAAACTCCTCTGCAGTTTTTGAATCTCAGCTGGATTAACCCATTCCATCGTCGTTGCTGACATTCTTGGATTCCTCATTAAGTTTAACCTATCCTAGAATTCACGGTACTTCAGAGACTTCTATTTTGACAATACTTGTAGCATATCTTTCCGCATGTGAACACATCCTACCAGAATACGGAAGTGCAATATTTTAACTTGGCAGTGTAATTTGAATATCCCGGAAATCTAAGGTTGGTGTTGTTCTAACCGCTTCCACTAAATTAGCGAAATTCATCGATTTGCATACCATTGTAGTTTTTAAGCGAGTTTCACCCGGAACCCAGCTGAATCTCTCGTTTATGATGTTTCAAAGCATTAAACCTACGCCGGCAGGACCCAATTCTGATGTCCAGATATCGGTTCACCAAGGAGTCTCTGTTAATCGAAATCTTTTACAAGCTGCGCAGTCGATTTCAGAAGTTTGGCGGAAAAGTTGATTTTGTTTACACGTACACAGGTTGACATCATTTTCTCCAGCTGATGGATGACTGGTCGTCCTCTGGAGTAGGGAGGGGGGCAGAGAAAATCTTACCGTCTTGCTGGTTTGTCTTAAGGTGTACACCATCCCAGGTTCTTAAGTCAGCATCATTTTTGCACTAATTCTCTAATGTCTCTTCCATGTTAGGGTATTTCGGAAAATTCAGCTTTCGTTCCAGAGTTTGAATAAGCGGGATCCCTTCAGTTTACATCAAGTTATCTTGAGACCTATATTGGTTTAACGTGGGATAAATGCGGTGGAGATTACCGTCCATATGAAGAAAAAGTTCCATCTAAAGTGGGACTATCACGAGTGATAGATTTTGCTCTTCAAGTGGTGATGGAGGACACAAACATACCATGTCCTCTCGCTGAACCCTTTGCTGCAGAGTGCACAAGCAGGAAGTGGCCTTGGCAAATGTACTAAACCGAGATTCTGTTCTGACCTTGTTGATTGTTACCTCCTCGGTACTAGCCGAAATAAACACATCGTGTTTACGCCGTTGTTTGGATAAGTGTGGACACTTACATGGCCTATTCTTCAAGTACGAAGCCGCATTCTCATGTGTCCAACACAAGAAATACAGAGGAGGTTGCCATCCATATGCAGATAACGTTCTATCCAGGGCAGGTTAACTAATCGGACGCAACAGCGGATCGTAACACTAGTTTGCCATAACAAATGATTGTAATCAATTCTCAATCATTAATGGACTGGCATGGATTGGACCTAAAAATTATGAAGTAACAAAATGTTTCCATCCTACAGCATAATTTGTTATATCGTCATTGTCCGTTTAAGGTGAACGGCTTGGTACCAAACCCTTTCGCTAAATTGCAAATTCATTTTCACCCCTGCGAGTAGTGTCTACATTTTCTGCTTTCAGAGGGACGTTTCCAGAAAAGGTTGGTCCGCACTTACGGGGTACCTTACCAATCTATTCAACAGTAAGGATCACAGGATCGTGAATAATGCACTCTTTTAGAAGGGTTTCAAAAGACGAAGCTTATTCGGAAAGGGATGCCCTATAACATGGGTGTATAGATTTCGGTTGCGGTTTCTGGAGAATATTATGCAGATTTGTGTCCATAGTTATGTCTCGCATTTTGTTTGCACCGGCGACTGACTTTCAGTAAGAGTCCTGGGGCAAGTACGTGCTAACACGCAACATTTCGGCAGTTACAAAGGTTCTCGTTTAGATGCACTGTGCAGGACACTCCCGAAACGCGCACCGATGCCGTTGTTAAAATATACGGGGCCTATTTAGAATAAAAAATGCACAGGTTTCGGGTGAATTCAGAAACAACCTTTTGAAGCTCAAACGTTTCGAAGTCCTTCACGCAACGAGTAGCAAAAAAACGGAGGAGTGCCGTGAATGATGAACAGACAGTAGGTGGACGCCAGTGTAAATACCGAGCTTCAAAAACATCCTTTCCGTTCGTACATTTGCCCAGACTGTGGGTTTCCAAGATTACCAAATCCTTATCCATTTTGTGTCATCATTAACTGAGTCGAAAGTTTTTCAATTTGTGCCGTTCATTAAACATTTAACGTGCACCAGCAGCTACGTTCAATGAAACGCTACTAAAACCCCCATGAGCGAACGCGATAAAACATTGGGGCTTCCCAATAGTGCTGGAANGCGGAGTTTATAATTCACGACTTTCATAGTTTCGGACGCGCTGTCAAACAGGTAACTGAACGAAAGTTTGAGAGTTTCATTTACGCAGCAAAAGCATTCAGCCTTGTGGTTTACACGCAAACTCTGAAGGTGCATTCAGGTCCGCGTTCGTCATCCAAAGCAACCTGCATCGTATTTTGAGACAAGCTCGTAATTTAAGTATAATTCTTAAAGCATCCAGTGAATGTTAAGCAAGTCTACTTGAACTTTGAGTGAGAAACTTGATGATCTGGTCTTCACTATTTGCCCCTTTACCATTTTTGGATGAGCGTGGATTCGGCAGGACGTCTGACGAATTTCCTAAAAGTTAAATGGTGAGGCTCTTCACTAGGATATCACAAACGCCGCTAGACATTTAGGGAAGAATTCCGTTTAATCTGTGAAGAGGATCTGCGATGTGATCAAAATGGCTATTCGGACTGTCTGATGGATGACTTCACACTCCTTTTTATCAATACTCCACCACTCGCGAGCAGTCGGATGATCCTCTAAATCGATGAGAAGAATGCAGTCGTTCAAGGAGCCAGTCAAAATGTGACCATGTGATGTGGATCCTGTGACTGGAAGACGAGCGGCGCTATATCCTGTCTAATTGCGAGTTAACCACATATCTGAAGAGACGTTTGTGACCGAACGACTAGCCGGGATCCCGCGAGCTCGAACTTTCCTGGAATTTCGTGAGGTGCACACTGCTGTTGATTTTTAATAAGATTAAAGAAAACAAGCACAGAATGGTTTGTAGTTTCTTGGTATAGGTTAGCTCCACTTGCGAGAGAGGTATTCGTACTCACATCAACATCAGGTTGCTGGAGAAAACCATACGAAAAGAAGTGTATTACAAGAATGGAACTTGTGAATTATCGAAGAAACGTGTGAATAAATGTGCAGACAATTCTGGCGGATCTACTTTGCGATACAGTCTATAGGGAACAGCCACTTTGCCATGAGAGACCGACATTCTATACTGCCTCTCTGTTTAACTTGGTTCACTTTATTTGATCTACGATTAACTCGGTATGAGAGGCCGTTCAACAGTTTGCTCCACTACGTTCAAGCAGTCCAGACGAAACATTAAACTGATTTGAGCTGGTGAAATTTGGCATGAGATCCGTGGCTTCAAAGGCATGTAACATGTAAGCGCGCACGGATTCCCACTAATTGGGTTGAACTCTTTGTCTTCCAGTTTGCCATTCGAATAGGTCAATCGGTCATTTAGCATACATGACGTCCAGAAGAATGTTGGTAGCTAAGAGCATGCAGATAGGTTGCGTTCTGTTCGCCATACTCTTGCCGTCCATATTGAAAGTGGCTTCGTTTTGCACAGACTCTTATCAAATATAGAATGGAATTACTTTGGATTTTAGGGTACCCGTTGCCGTAACTTTTTTTTACACGTTCTCACTGTGATAAGTATGTGGTTGTGAATAAAACAAGGGCTACTGGATTGATAAGGGCAAGTCACTCGACTGAACGCATTACGGTATCTTGCAGTCTGACCAGCACACACTTGAAATTCAGCTCCAGTAACCGAACCGAATAATGTGCTGACGAAAATCCGTGAATGGCACGGGACTACATGTCACTTCGTTTCATTCGGCTTCATCTCCTACGAAGTTTGAAACGCGACTCTACTAGACTACCAGTTGTAGCCATAACATACAATACGAAAACCAGAAAGAAAATTATATATCCAACCAAAAGCACGCATGCAGTGAAATGTCCAAGGTCAAGGTCATGACAACCTGTCTGCACACAAAACTCTGTAGAGGAATATTCCATAAAGCGGAATTTATCGGATCGATTAAGCACAATGCCATGCCGTTATGTGTGAAATTTCACTCCACATTATCTTCATTCAGTTGGGTATGACGGCTGACGAGATGGAGTCAGCATTTCACTGGAGCTTTTTGACAAACTGGCTATTTTATTTCAGTATTTACAGCCTTTTAATGAGATCATTGAGTTGTAGGACAATATGCACATAATGCAGACTATTTCATTAGTTGAGCAAAGCAGGACAGAGAAACCGTTGTGACCAGGTGAAAAATGATTGATTTGGAAGGCTTTCCAACTCATCTACAGCGACAAGAAACTTTGATCAGTTAATTCCATGCACAGGGACAGAGAAACATCCAGAAACTGAGGATTCGGTAATATCAGCCTAACTCATGTGGATCGGTTTCAGGTTGGATTTCTTCACGTAAGGTTACAATGATGGGTCAGCACAGATGGCAGTAATACGGTATCCGGCAAGAATGTATGATGTTGATGTTTCCCTCTGAAATCAACTATCGGCTTACTACCGTTATTGTCTTTATTAGCAGTATCACTGTCGTACATAGACTGCTTGTTGACGCCAGCATTGCATGGCACACTGGTGGATAATACGAATGTAAAATTCTAAGAATGAGGATGTAGCTAGATACTTTCCGAACAACTTTTGAGGAGTTTTACCAACCCCAAGAGTATCAGTTTGACCCGGTAAAAACATAATAATAATATAATAATAATATAATAAATAATAGTTTGAAGTGGAAAACTTTCACTGAAAAATTACCCTCAACGAAACCGACTGTCCTGCCTTTTGAAGATCCTTCTTCACATTAGCCCCAGCAAGAGTAGGATTGCGAATCCGAATAGTGGGGCTGTACAAAAAATGAGGTACTGAGACCATTCCAATTTCAAGTGCTTCACATCAGAGTACTCAGCTGCCGTTTTTTGTTTTGAAACGCGACTCTACTAGACTACCAGTTGTAGCCATAACATACAATACGAAAACCAGAAAGAAAATTATATATCCAACCAAAAGCACGCATGCAGTGAAATGTCCAAGGTCAAGGTCATGACAACCTGTCTGCACACAAAACTCTGTAGAGGAATATTCCATAAAGCGGAATTTATCGGATCGATTAAGCACAATGCCATGCCGTTATGTGTGAAATTTCACTCCACATTATCTTCATTCAGTTGGGTATGACGGCTGACGAGATGGAGTCAGCATTTCACTGGAGCTTTTTGACAAACTGGCTATTTTATTTCAGTATTTACAGCCTTTTAATGAGATCATTGAGTTGTAGGACAATATGCACATAATGCAGACTATTTCATTAGTTGAGCAAAGCAGGACAGAGAAACCGTTGTGACCAGGTGAAAAATGATTGATTTGGAAGGCTTTCCAACTCATCTACAGCGACAAGAAACTTTGATCAGTTAATTCCATGCACAGGGACAGAGAAACATCCAGAAACTGAGGATTCGGTAATATCAGCCTAACTCATGTGGATCGGTTTCAGGTTGGATTTCTTCACGTAAGGTTACAATGATGGGTCAGCACAGATGGCAGTAATACGGTATCCGGCAAGAATGTATGATGTTGATGTTTCCCTCTGAAATCAACTATCGGCTTACTACCGTTATTGTCTTTATTAGCAGTATCACTGTCGTACATAGACTGCTTGTTGACGCCAGCATTGCATGGCACACTGGTGGATAATACGAATGTAAAATTTTAAGAATGAGGATGTAGCTAGATACTTTCCGAACAACTTTTGAGGAGTTTTACCAACCCCAAGAGCATCAGTTTGACCCGGTAAAAACATAATAATAATATAATAATAATATAATAAATAATATTTTGAAGTGGAAAACTTTCACTGAAAAATTACCCTCAACGAAACCGACTGTCCTGCCTTTTGAAGATCCTTCTTCACATTAGCCCCAGCAAGAGTAGGATTGCGAATCCGAATAGTGGGGCTGTACAAAAAATGAGGTACTGAGACCATTCCAATTTCAAGTGCTTCACATCAGAGTACTCAGCTGCCGTTTTTTGTTGGAGTACATACTACTGTGTAATCTAGGTGGCTGATATTATATTATGGCAGGATTATTCCTTTACGTTTCAACCACGACTAGAGAAAATCAATGTGTAATTTTCCTCATCATTGCAGCTGGATCACGTGAAAAATTTTGGTAAAAAACATAAACACCCTGAAAAATCAATGCTCAAAAAAGATATTTAGGCAAGCTAAACACTGGTTTTGACTCTAAGGTCAGATCGCTTCGGGGGCGCCGAAGACAATAGTTACCTTACAGTGCCAGGAGTGTGAAACGTTCTATTTTGATTTCGTTGCAACATCCTGTATTTGCTAACGGATAATATATAATTATCACAAGGAAGTAATGCACACTTAGCAGTTTCATATAGTTAAATGGTTTCAAAACAATAGTCAGTCCAAGGGGAGTGTAGCTTTCATTTCCCCTGTTGAGTTTCATGGTAGAAAACCGACGAACAAAACACAAAAACAGCGTAACGAGTAGTTCCTGTGAAAAAATGAACTGATATCAGAGTCCTTACTTTGGTTCCTCTTTTGTGGGGGATTCGATCACACTGCACAGTAGTCACATTATTCAGCCTGTTCTTCTGGGTTACCTATCTCCACCATCGAAATCCCGATTCGTCTTTCTTTACTCGTTTAGCCTACGGACTGCATAGAGATAGGAATGTTGACCATCTATGCGTATGACTAAGCTGGTTTTTGAAAGGAACCATGTGAACCATATCCTTGTGTTAGAAAGCAACTCAGTCTGTGATACGAGTGTAGGATTACAATGCATTTCTGACGTAATTTAAGAGTTGCTTGTGAAAAAAGAGGCCATCATGGTGAGTCACTTTTTGCAAGGTGTCGCTAAATACTGCGCAGGAACTTCTTCGATCTGATTGACTGAAGGCAAAGAGAAGCATTCCACAAAGTGGCGCAAGACAATCCTGCTAAAACTCAAGGAATCAGTGAATTGTGCTTCAAACCTTAATAGAGTGAGGGTTTTCAATGAAGTGGACAAGTAAAAAAATGTGAACAACATGGTAACCTAAGGCCATTCATCAAACCTCTTGAAAAGGAGGTTCAAGAATATCTTTTCGAACGTATTGAAATATGATGTCGTTTCATCATCCACATCGTTACTACAGACAGATGTGGTCATTCATACTTAATTGTCGTACGGTAGGGGAATTCGCAAGCAGAGTGGACAGTTTTGATGAAGAGAGAATGAAAGCGACTTCCGTGTGTGACTATACTCTCGACGTTAGTCAGTTAGGATAGACCATACAATCACCGTGACGCTGACAACTATATGTGAGCGGTCTTAGTAAAGAACCAACCGAAAGATGTAGCTGTCATCCCAGGTACAATAACAACTGAATTCTCTGTTTAATGTGATAATTCAGGCGCTTCCAGAATGTGCTCATTAAGCGGCGTTAACACTAGCTTCGCATACCAGACATCCGGAATCATAATCCTGGCGCAACCAAGGACATCTAATCAGCTCTGATAAGAGGAAAACTCGTAGCCAGTGCTTCCATTCATTGATTCGGATTCAACAAGATAAATGCTTCAGGATAGGAGGGCTGTTGAAACGAAAGATATGTGAATCTAGAATCGTACAGCCAGATTTGAGTAAGCAATAAATTTCAAATGTGGTATCATTCGACTGAATCGGTGGGTTTAGAAGAATTTACTGAAGTTACCTTGCAAGTTCAGCAGTATGGAAGCAATCGGGCAGTACTCGTCGGTGAAAATGTCACTTGTAGGCTCGAGTCAGACCAGAATCTAAGTTGCAAATGCTATAACTACTGCTTTGGAAACTGACGGTCGGCGAACTTTTTCTCGGGTATTTAAATCAAACAGTTAAGTTAAGCGCCTCAATGATCATCACAGGCGGTGTCAGCGATCGTGTTATGAAGAGGCATCGCAGTGATATAGTCTCAGGAGGCTCCTTCTCGGCATGTTATCTCTCCGTCTCTTCGAGTGACGGCACAGAACAACGCAGAACAACATCCTATGGCAACGCCAATCATGATGCGGCATTAAGTGAGCCAGGCGACGAAGCGGCCAGTTTGTTTTAAGCAATATTACAAACATGGGTACTACATGCAAAATAGTAGGACCGAAAGTGGACAAGGTTTCGTTTCTGATCTTCCCATTCAGTGAAGCAGAACTCAAAATCATGAAGAAATCGGTGTAACAACACCTCAACAAGATGGTGATAAATTAACCAGGAGCATGGACAGCCCTCATCAATTTGTAGATTGGCAAAGAACTCAGAAATTTCAGTTAATTTTGTGTACTCAGCAAAACACTGGACACCATAATTCATTTCTCACTCTCACCCGAATTTCCACTGCGCCACGTTTGAGTTGTCCAAATTAGTGCTTGATACCATGTAAATGGATAACTTCTTGCTGTAATGGCTTACAGGTGAATCGACCCCCCTGTTTGTGTAGTCGTTAACTGAAGCAAATCTCATCAAGACAATGGTATTAAAATAGGAGTTTATTGGTGCCTTACATTAGAAATAGAGAAAAACGAGGTGTATTCCGAACTGGAACTATGGAAGATTCATGAAAGTTGCGAAACAGCTATCGGGAAAGTGTACGGATGTATTGACTGAGCCCATGAGTAATCTGAGTAGCTTCACAAGTGATGATTAAAAAATGGTTGTTTATCTGAAATTTTGACTGTAAAACTATATAGCTGGTAGTAATCCGCACAAACTGGCTCAAGTGTGGGGAGGCGAATCACATTGAGGAACTGAAAAAGGCCACGATCATTCAGAGGATTGGCTTTAGACTAACGACTTTCGCCCATCAACAGCTATTTCAAACATCACTTCAGAGTCCACACCCGCCAGGCCATAGACTTTGCACTCGACTAACACAACGGTGTTCTTCATTATGTTGGGGAACCGTACGGCAGCCAGGGGAGCCTGATAGCCCGCTTGTCCAATGAACGGAAAGTAGGTAGATGGGATCTTAGCACTGCAAAGGGAAGGGGATTGAGGTAAACAATATATGACTCGCAAAAGGATTAAAGGCAAATAACCTAAGGATCCCCCAACACAGTGAGGAACTGTCTAGACCAATGGGTTAAGTCTGGCTTCGGTTGTCTGTTAGAGTCAGAATGAGGGTGAGTGTTTGGGTAAACTGGTGCGTTGATGGATTTCGATTGCGCGAAAGTGGTTTTTATGGCTTTATTGTAAAACCTTAAGGTTCGCAAAGCAGAAAGCTTCTGGCGGCAGAAGCTTGACCAAGACTGCAGATTTTGAGGACTACTCACACGATCACCTTCCAACCTCTGAGAAATACGAACTGTAAGAAGACATGTATAATAAATGCAAAGTAGTCTATGAAACTAGTACAGACTATGCTGAGTTTAAAAATGGTCTCCAAAGGAAAAAACGGACATAATTCGTGGCGTTAACTTACTATTTTTCTCCACTTGGAGTAACTAATTGGGGAAAGTATTCCGGATCGCCCAGTTGGAATTTGGCAATGTCGTTCTGAAAGGCGGAGCAATGATGGAGGTCTTTAGAGAAAATAATCAATACCTGAAAAACATACTTCTGGAGAAGGCTGCTGATTGCATGTGGGTGGGATACACACTCGTTGCGGGTAGCTGACGAGTCACAACGTATATGAAATAACCCCCTTCTTATGCAAAGTGTTCGCAATGATTTGTTGACATTCAAGAATTCATAGTGCTCAACAACACTGCAATTCTTGGGGAACGAGAACTCAGTGAATAAAATAAATTCACACCGTTAAGTAATCAGTAACCCGATGTTACGTTGTTTCCGACCGGTGTAAAGACAACTAAACCTGTCGTTGTACAGGTCAAAACAATATGTGAGAAAGGCGTCACATATTGCCATAAAAGAACCGAAGAGAATCGTTGCTAATCATTCGTCTGAAACAGGCAACATGGTCGACGCTGCAACCTGAAGTCACAAGCTGTTGAGGTTTTGAGGCGAGGACTACGGTTCACGTCACACAGACTGATCACCGGGGCGGTAGAAATCGCCAAGCTTCCCAGTGTTAACAGAATGGAAGGCGTGGAACTGGCTAGCATGGGGAGAACGGTCTTGGGTCACTCGAGCTGACACGTTTTGGTGTGCGGTAATCAGAAGGAAGAGTGGTCATCATCTGAAATCCACTTGACCTCAGCCTCCCTCAAACTAAATTGTCGGAGCACTCACAACCCCACAAAGACCAAGGAAAATCCAACAGTGGCACCCGAGGTGAATCATCAAATGAAGCACCTTGAAGTGGAAGATTAAGGAACGAAAAGCGATCGGGGACTAATTTGGAACCCCTCCAACCAATCAATTCAAGATTTTGGCGCCCACACTAGCCGACAAGAGCCACTAATTGACACGCAACACTGATCTGGTTTGTATAGGACTTACTGATTGGTTCCCCGTCTGTCTTATAACCTGGCCAATTTGGTGACCTGCTCACTTGGCCTGATGAAGCTTTTGTGTCAAAAGCGAAGGGTTGCCCAAATAAAAGCTACCAATTGTTTACCAAGCTCTTCTGAAACAAAGACTTCCCATTCGGGTTCAAACTTTTTCCAATTGATTGAAGACGTACACCGTTCTCTGCACCATTTGGAAGGCAGGAAAAGAACTGAATGATAAAATCTAGACAGGGAAACCCATTACCTCTTTTAAAGGTGTGTTTACCAGGTTAATCCTTCGTGCCTACAATCCAAGGATAGTATAAGTCAGATATAGCAAGCCGCACCAAAGGAATGCAATTTATCCTCAAACATTTTTTCAAGTGCTTTCCGATTTTACCCGAAACTTAAACATGCCTTCAACCCGAAGTTCGGGTCGTCGAAAGGAGTAACCTAAGTAGCACTGTTCGAGCGCATTCTTACCTAGTTATCTAAAAAGCAAATTCAAGTAACAGTAGTTCGGATCTTCCTACTCCAGCGCTGACAACCCCACCAAGCACTTAACACTGTGTCGCTTTTTAATACGCCGACATGTGCACCATAAGAACCTGTGGACACAAAGCTCAAGTACCGAAACGAAGACGAAAGCTGTAAGGGAATAAACCTTGTGCGCTTTCAGCGTGTATAATTCAAACGGTCTGCTACTTCAGGCACTGTACGGGGAAACCGGCGGAAACATGTTTATTGACTTGGAGAGGGACGAGCTCCTGCGGCGTCTCTGGTCAATTTCAAAGACAATTATTAGGTCACTGTCCTAAATTCCGACCAAAAATCCTGGCGCTCACTTGGATTTTATTCCGTAAATTCTATGATCGTTCAACTTGGTGGTGACACAACTCTGAATTCTGCATGCAGTATGTCAAGGAAGATATTGACAAAAATTCGAGACATGTGGGTATGACTCGTCTTTGAAGATGGAGTCCTTATATCTAACTGGAAACGTTGCAATACACTCCTGTAATTCATGATAGTAGCGTCAGCTTCCATCCCAGCTGAGTGACCAAGTGTTATGGTCGTGGGCACGACAACTGGTCGAGGTACGCTAGCAACAGACCCTACTGTATTCCGGCTCTGTTCTGAGTACCTGAGGCTTCAAACAAACATGCAGTGAAACGCTGGTGTTAGTGTATCAAACAACGATCAATGGGGAGCGGTTGACGGATTTAGCAAACAGTACCAAAATGCCGGCGAACGGATGTGCCACGATCAATAATGCACAAAAATGCGAATTTGGCTGATACTGAAAACGAATACCTGATATACTCTAGCACAGCTGAGTTAGTCTTGTTATAAAAGTTACTACAAGTCTCATCATTAACAAAGGTCTTACGATCAATAATATGCCCATACACCTTCGGATAAGTGGCATCACCAGAGTATAAAATCAGGAAAAAAGTGTCATTTTTCATGTGACTTCTGGAAAATAAAGCGACCGCAATTAGGTGACCGTTGCAAAAAGCTTGGTTTCATCAGTTACACCACATATAGGCTACAGATAGCTTGCCGAAAATTCCAGTTCATGAAGGCGACCATCGGTTCTGCCACAAAAATCTCTGAATCGTTCTCTTTACGAGTGAACCAACAGGATGAATGGAAAACGCCATGTACATCACAACAAGAACTTAATAATTCCTAACTGGAACGAGCGTGGGGTCTATGAACAAAGCAGTGAGACCTAATAGTGAGTACTAGGCAAGCTTCCAGTTCTACCATCCCTGGAGCAGGTTGTGCGTAACATATAAAACAGAAAATGATTAAATATCTAAGGGCATGGCATATTTAAACAAACTGGGTGTGCGACCTTTGGTAAAAGCTATTCAAACGAAACAAACTGCGGATCCATTTTGACCATTCTGTTGCTTAAACGCACTGTGATCCACACAAAAAAAAAACAACCAAGCGGGCAAAAACCGCGCTTGCACAGTGTGTCAAAAAATGTCATTCAATTGACGTCAGTGGAACCGCTGTTGACAAGTCAAATGGCAACACGTGCACACATGGTTAAAGAGGTCACATGCGATCGATTGATCGGGTTCGTTTTTTTCATGCCATTCTCGTGTGGCCGATATCGACCAGGCGATGAAATGAGTACATTGTTATACAAAACACAATGAAGATAAGGCCGAATCGAAACGACCAATTAATACATTCAGACTGTGGGCTGTCTTATCAGCCGTAAATAACAGGTTGTCGGAAAATCGAACATACAGCGAATAGCGGAATAAGCCTAACATGACTCCAGGAATGATGCAACTCTTCTTACTGTAAGTCATGGCAAACTGTATCTCTCCGGTGGTTGAACACTTGGGAGTAATGGAGTTCGTTATTATATGTATTCTTAAGACAACCTATTACACCTCAGTGCATGATATGCAGAGGTATATATTTCCTATCTCACCGGTGAATGTGTGGATCTATTCTTAAGGCAAGCATAGATCCCCTTTTACAACATATGTTGAAAAGGGAGCCTTATGTTAGGGAGAGATATTTTTCCAAAGACAAGTCGTAAATCAAGTTGGAAGAAAGAAATCACAGATTATCAAGAGGACTGTCACACCGAAAGAAGCAGAACTCAGTGGATATCCACCGGAGATTTTCGCCCGTGGTAAGCTCCTCTCACTGAGAAAATTTATTAGACCAGCTAGTCGAGATGAGTCCCTGTAAACGGGTGTTCTAAAGCGCCAGTATAAGTGTAATTTGAACGCTAACAGTGGCTGCCCGACCAGATTGAGCACAATTCATTAAATTTCCTTCACTTGCACAAAATTACACTCCAAAGAGAAACACAGCACCACATGGACAAACACGTTGAGAGATCATCCCACCTAATCGTTCGCCATTCCAGAGGCGTGGATTACACCAGTGGCATCAGGAAATATGAAACAAATAATCAGCTCGTCGAATGGAGTTAAATATTCAGCTTTCCAAGCCACACTATGGCATCTCCAGCTCCGAACACACAGTGTGTTGTAAGAGAACTGGTCTCAGCCTGTACTTGCAAACCTCCAAGGATCCAGTCCACCAACAGAAGCGCAACGCAACTTGAAGCATCGAACGATGGTGAAAACCAGTAATAGAAAATATCTATGGGCTAAGCGTCAAGCCAATTCAACTATGTACCAAGATAGTTAAATCTGATAAACAGTTATAGCCCACGTTTGAGATTTCACCCTGTAAGTAGAGCCAGTCTGTGCCAAAAGACCGAAAAACATTGTATAGATGTTCCACCAGCAATACACACCTCCTGACCCTTCAGAGGATTTGAACTCACAACCTCCCAGTTGGTGGGTGAAGATTAAACTGTTCAGCCACGAACGGCTGATAAGTGGTGTGACCGACTCGCACTGAGTGCCTCCCGGTTTTTCACCACACATCAGAATTTTTAGATCTTCATAAATCGCAACACAATAGAGACCACTCAATTTAACACACATATGAACATGAGGACACAGGGTGAAACCTAACTGCATTGGCTTATGTTCCAAATGAAATTACTCAGAGGTGTCAGCATGTGCAGCTCGTGT
The DNA here is from genome assembly GCF_000715545.1 of Opisthorchis viverrini. NCBI lineage: Eukaryota > Metazoa > Platyhelminthes > Trematoda > Opisthorchiida > Opisthorchiidae > Opisthorchis > Opisthorchis viverrini. The sequence goes on from NW_008751868.1 coordinate 508,160, forward strand.
CTACAGTGACGAGATGGATATGGTTTCCTCGAACCTAGCAAGCAATGGTTCGTACCTCTTTTACCGACTAAGAAGGTGCTTGAAACTGTGAGATTGAAACTGGCAAAAATCGTTGGAAAGAGAAGGGATGAGGATTGGACACGGCACATTAGCTACCGTATGATCGCTCGGCAGAAAGACCGCACTAATCACTGACCATAACCGTGATGTGTGGAGTTGATTGTAACACGGACGACGCGCTGGCGTGCAGTAAATTACGTATCGAACTTGAAGAACCGCTACGGCATACACCAAGCGCAGAATCAATAAGGGTGGATGTAAAAGATTGAAGATTCAGGAAAATGTATAGGAATTTAGCATAACTCTTGTAGGGAACACTCAGCTCTCAAGCACACGTGAAACTCAGTGATGTCAAACATGAACAAATATTTGGACATGTATCTTGAATACCATTAGAACAGAGCAATACCAGAAGTGAGATCGCGTAACAAATGCCCTCAGCCGATTGAAGAGTGCAGTTTAGTACTTGCAAAAATAAACTAGAGTAGAACGACCAGGCGAAGCTTCTTCAACACCTAAGGAAATTGAATGAATAGTGGATCAAACGAAGCAAACAACTCAAACAACACGCAGATCGTTGTTACCGCAATGGATTTCCCGCCGATTTGGAGGAAATCTATGGTATAAGGAAATCCACTAATTACCTTGAGTTTATTAAATATGAACCAAAATGACCAAGAGCTTACCACACCCGGGTTCTCAAATTCTACGTCCCGACAGATATATAACCCAGATTACTCAGAAAGCAATGAAAATGCATCTGTTCGGTATACCTACGTTGGCGATAATACAGAAAACCACAAACCACCCTTAACATGAAGGAACAGCGAAACGGGAGGGCTTACACAGAAACCTGTTTAAGCGAAGTTAAAAGATAGTATAAAATGCGTTTCTTCATTCACTATGCAATCTGATGGGCGGAGAACGTCCGGCAAGATTTCCAACGAGGTGATATAACTCCCTTGTATAAAGAAAAAGTCGGCGGAAGACGCCGAAAACTACCACTGGATCACATACTTCTCACTTTAGACAGGGTTTTGTGTTGCAAATTAACCAGCCGACTCAGGTCTGACATGCGGAAGAAAGACTTCCCGTGGAACGACGTGGGATTTGAAATTGATGGTTGCCACAAGAATGGAATTCCGTGAACAGAGCCACCACGCTGCTTGATGATTTATTCAATAGGAGAACAACTTGAATCCTCTGAAGTCACACTGGCCGTCTGGACGAATTCGTCAATGCTTGTAGCCCTGGGAGAAGAGGCTGCGCATGCATACGCCCAGCCATAGCTACCGAGTTCTATATCAATGCTAGAGTGAAGAGAGGTTGTCTTTGATTCAACCGTACTCCTACCAACCTAAAGCTGTTGTCTTGCCGTGGTCGTTGGGTCTCAATGCGGCAATATTCCTTCGGGTCACACTGGCTAAAACTCAGTTCCTTGAGGTACAGCTATGCCAAAAAATCCGAAAGAGAGTAGCCCGATGAAGAAGACGAGTTCCGTTGCTGCAAAAAACGTATTATGACAAAAAAAATCGTATTATGAGGCGGCCTAAAGATGAGACCATACTTTCCTTCGCGATAAAAGTGTGGAGGCAGTTAGGAATTTCCCTCAAGCGACCACTCTCTCAATATTGGTGGAAGTAGTGATGCTTCCTGCTTCCGAGAAATGGCGGGTTAGAAAAGATCGCACACTTCGATCGTCCGACGGCTGGTCGTGACCGCCGGCGCATTGCACAATACGGTCGAAATAATCCTAAAATCCAAGAGTCCGGTGCTGTCAAAAAGGCATTAACGTGTTCAGCCGTATTCGAAGTGAGATATCTATGCCCAACTTCCGACATCCTCGGGCCAGGCCAACCCTCTGCCACCAAATGAGTTAGACAGTCCAGTTGCTGGCATCGGAAGTAGTCCCTTAATAGAACCTCTGACAACTGCTGTCCAGAGGTTCACACTTTCCAGTCAGAGACAACGGTTCACACACAAACCCTTCATCATCCGTCTGCCTTACGAGTTAGGCGCTTGGGAAAAATACTCAAAATGAGGTATATCAACCAAACAACCTTCTCAGCCTGGGCAACCGGGAAGTATTGATCTGCTTCACAGCTCACCCCTCCACAGGAGTTCTAATTCACTTAGCCGTCAGTCACCTAACTGTGGTTTCGTATTGAAGCCTTGGATCGGTAAAATAAATCAAATAATTCTTTGTTAGATTCAAGGAATTTATTGCTAATTGAAGCCTAAAACTTTCATACACTGCGTCAAGTTGGACAACCGGTAGCTTTTGTTGATTACAGTTCTTTTCCTTTTTTCAGGTCACAGACGATTCACCGAGATCCAGTGGTTTCAGCTGTCACAACTGAGATAAGGAAAATAAAGGACTGAGAACAGCGTGTTGGGAGCGATGGTCCAATCAGTTAATTGACACCAAATGTTTTTGTTTGCCCAGTATGACAGGGATTGAGACCTACATAGTGAAGGTGATAAATTTGGTAGAAAACCCAAATTGGGTGCCTGACACAATCATATCTGTCAGGATCACTAACCACTGGTTTGTCTAGCCCCACTGTCCCCATTCCGGGAGACAGTAAGGGCCTTTGTGGCTTGCTACCGGTCATGGATTGACCGTCATTCGTCGTACACATCGAACAAGCTGGGCGAAGAGTACTGATCAGAACAAACGGTCTCCCGGTATAATATTACATAGCCTAACCAGCGTAACTTGTGCAGCGCGACCAGTTGGTCTGTTGGTGGAGAGCGGACTTTCCCGAAGACCATCTGGCGTACTTTAGCACTAGTGATTCGGTGTTCCAACAAGACCAGCGTAACGCTACGGAGGCACCAAAGGGCAGACAGAGAGAGCCTTAAGAGGTATCTTGTACGCAGCGGCCACATCTTTGATCCATAAAGTAGGACCGATCGGACCATGAAATTGTACACCTTGACAGTCAAGGTGATGCCACGTCAGTGTCACAAAGGTCATAGGTTGGCAAACGCTTCCTCGTCCTTCCGAATTTGGGAAGTGAACTCATCTTTCGCCAGACTATCGGAATTTATGCAGCAGTAAAGTACTCCTTTCCCTGGAGCAGCTGTTACAGATTCCGTAATAACGTGAATCTCCCGACGCACTTTTAAAAGCAATTACCAGTGTCCGCCACAAAAACGTTCACTAAAAGAAAGTTCTGCCGGTAGACCAAGGGCCTTGTAATGATAATTTCTTGTTTGAGGCTTATCATGAACACGCCTTTGGGATTAGATTGTTCATTCGATATCGACATCACCGTGAAATGGAACAGTCAGTCACTCTTAGTCTTGTGGTTACTTGCACACCTAGGTTGGTTCGGAACGAGTGATATTTTGTGTGGGATAATATCCTGTTTATGAGGTTGAGTTTTGCGTATGAAATATTATAACCGGATGTTAGACAATGATAGAAGTTGCATCCATACTGTGAACAGAATTAAACAATGTTAACCGTATCACTACAGACAAGCAGTGTCAAAACATCGACCTAGTTTCTGTTCAATAACCAAACTACAACTGCACATCTTGTTTGAAATCCATTTCGTGGATAGCACGCTTACCTGACCATAACACCCGATGGCGGCTTCTGGAAACACTGTATCGTTGGCCAAATCGGGAAGCCAACCGTATACCTGTGACAGAAAGAAATATTGGATACGTCTTTGAAGAACTCGGACTCGAGAAAAGTGTTGAGCAGCAAGATGTCGAAATGTGCACAGCTAGTTTCCGGGTTTACTACGGGACTTACTCTACATCTAATGATGACGTAGCAGTGTCTGCAAACAACAGCGTTGTTTGTCACGTGAAATTAAGATTGGGGTATACAGAGAATGACCATCTTGTGCTCGGTTAAGAAGAGTGTTGTTCACAGTCAACCCAACGGCGGTTTTACGATGAGTCTTTATCAGACTGTATGGATGTTGTGATAACTTGGCCCTAGTACAGATTTTGTTTCGCAGTCGTATTTTTACTGTTAAATTCTTTCACTAACAAGGCAGTTGTGTTGAAGACGGGTTTGTTGTTCATCTCGATAATGCTGACAACCGTCACTAGAAAGCCGTAGCAAAAGGCACTAGTTTTATGCGTAGCGATGGACATAGTGAGCTTAAAACACTATGGAAAACCCCAAGACGTCCCACCTAACCGAAACTAAGAGTAACACAGCAAAACGTCTGGTGAAGCCTGAGGGCGTATGTTTATTTGAACCCGTAAGCCACGGTCCATAGACCACAATACCATCAGGTGAAAGGGCGTTTCACATTTATCGTCATCATAGCATTCAACGTTGAACGACTGATAAACACCAGATGGTGCAACTGTCGAGCTTGATCAATACAGGCGAAAAATAATTTAAAAATGAATTTAAGAACTGGTTCAAGCTTCTAAGAGCGGTTGCACAGTGGACTACCCAGTTTATGGTGAAGGCCTGTCATTGACTCTGTATCTTGTCGTATCGAAAAGTATCTCCAAACCTTCATGAAGGTTGCTTGTAGTCTCCAACAATTACACGACGCATCTCAATTTAGCGGAGTTCTTCTGTCAAGGATTTCATAATCTAATTAGCTGACAAATTAATTGGTTTTCAGCTTGACGAGGAATTCGCGAAAACGTTGCAAAGGGGACTGGGTCACCCTTCGACATTCAAAAGAGGTACTGCCAGAGAAGATTGTATGTTCAGCTGATCGACCATTAAACATGTGTTTGCCCTATTGCTCATCCGATCAGTTGGGTTGGTGAGAGTCAGCTACTGAATACACCAGTGGCCGATATATATATATATATATATATATATATATAGCCTACATAGACACAATACA
>NW_008751868.1:513432-539258 GCF_000715545.1 Opisthorchis viverrini
TATATATATATATATATATATATATATATATATATAGCCTGCATAGCGACAATACAATGTTGATGTCGGATTATATAACTTAATGAAAGTTTTCGAGTTTACCAACGGAAAGTCACAACAAGAGCCCCAGCAGAATCTTATTGCGGCACCATCTTTTCGTCGGTATATTTTTGTTAAGACAGAATCCGACGTCATAGGTGGGAGGTAATAGCAGTTTTTGATATTGATACAGAATTTCCGATGTCTCTATCACCGCCTTCAATCAAGTCACAAATGTAATGGAGCTTTTTTGAGTGGAACCTTGATGGGTAATGAAACTACATTAAGTATTGCGCTGTCAGTGATGTTGGTGATAATGTGGTGATGGCGGAACTTAAATTATCCTTTAGACTGCACACCGATTTTTCTATTCTACTCGATTCTAACAACTTAGCCACACAATCAAGCCTACGTAAAATAGGCGTTGTTAATAGACCGAATTCATTTACTTTTGACCTGCCATAGGAACGAGGTACCGGGAGCCAGTATGACGGATGCGTTCAGTGGTTCGCCAAGTAAAAGAGTAGACAAATCTTACAGGGCATTAACACTTCAACTGCTCTTCTCAGTCACACGTGTGAAACAAGCATGATTATATACAGCGGTAGCATCGCAACAAAAATGAGTGTCACATGTGCAATCCAAGCCACAGATGTCAAAAGACCACGGCTACTGAAGTGGTTGAACCATAGCCGTTAGGCTTCGGTCACGGAATCCACAGCTCGGAAAAATCGTATAAGACCGTTGGATTTATGTCTTCCAACAATCACTCCAGCTACACTTTCACAATTGAAAAGTACACGCATTCCTCCCGAGTGAATCTGTTGATCCCTGCATCCCTCTTTACTCGTGAAATCATGCTTGTACCGCAGAGCACTCGTGGGTGTTGCATGTGTGCGCATTAATTCGTCATGTCTCGACTTGAAAACCAGAGAGATCATACGCTGTTTGTTCCGATGACTTGAACGGGTATATCTCATCACCTAATCCCCTAGATTTTCATTCGTTCTTTGTGGTGCTGTTCAGCTGACATTGTGTTTGACGCTGGATATGTTAGAATCCACATTAACCAGGCCTGGGAAATGTGATGGTATAGTCTGCTATGGTTCCTTGTTTCAGTAGAGAAAAGAATGCCTTTGGTTTTCCTGAGAACATGATATATATAGGCTTTCGGTCCTCGGCCATCGATACACTCATTAGCTGGCTCGCATGGTCGGATGGCAATGAGGTAGTACACGAATCTATATGCGGCAATAAGAAAGTGCATGTTTGAAAGTCGGTTTGGTGGAGCGGCAGATGCGCGTGACCTGTCGCTAAACATAAATTTGACAGCTGCGCAGAGATCCAGCCGCCCACGATAAAACACATCCACTGCAACTTAATTAGTAATCACCAGCACGACATTATCACTGGTATCGAAGCGCCACTTATTTCACATGTCTCTATGGTCTCTCCAGTATCATATATAGTGGCTAATCTTTTCTTGCACCATGTTGAAAGTAAGGCCTTACGTAACTTCGCTCATCCACCACGCACCTGGCTGAGATACTTTGATGACGTATTCGCAATTGCATCATTCATACAACAAAGTGTTTTAACGAACAATGAAGTAGCATAAGATTCTCGACGGGAAATGAGGACAAGCAGATCATTAGTTTCCTGAAATGCAAGCTATCTGTTAACATCAACCGTGGATTATAAGTGGGAATCCACAGAAGACCCCTACATTCAGACAGGCATTGCATTATGAGTCTTCGCATCCACACCAGGTCAAACGCGGAACTATCGGATCTCTGGGGAACCGCGTCAAGAAACTACGCTCGAATTAGTCCAGACGAACTGAATCGACTCAGTGGGGTATTACAGCAAAATAAATACCCGTGAGGTCCATCGCCCCAAAAATGGGGAGGACGCTACCCGGAACGGTGAGGCAGAAAGACGAAAACTCAATGGCAATCGTGGGACTACCCTATAGAAACGGCACCACGGACGTCATTCAAAGGATACTTCGGGATTATGATACCAAAACATTCTGAAGTGATAACAACTTACAGCGAAACCTCGTAAGGGCTAAGGACCTTATCGAATTGAAACCCCGTACAAACTGCGTCTACCGAATTCCCTGTGCAAGATTCCGTCAGACAGTCAGGCTATCCACGTGCGAATCGCAGAGCACAAATGAAATGCGCGTTTTCCTCCAAGGAACCCAACAGAGTTTAGGAAAGCTTGAACTGAGCCAGTGCACTCCACGCACTTGAGTCAGTCAAATCAACTTCGATGGCACACGTATACTGCGATCAGGATTCACATGTGGAACGTGGGTGCGCTGAAGCTCTAGTGATCAACACAACCAAACCGTAGTGATGGCGCCAGCATCCCGTCTATCTGGCTTGGACTTACTGCACAACTTAGTATACATCGCAGCCACGTGTCACGGAGAGATCTCAACGATGGCATATCTCAGCCAGTACAACTACAAACCGAGGCGCATCCTAATCAAAGTATATACACAATCACGAGTACACGTACACAGAGCTAACACAAACCCAAACACGCCAGTCGAATCTGAGTATCAAATTATCTCAGTAGCACACCAATCAGAAGATATTATACTGGACCCAAATGACACTGCATCAGACCCGTACTAAGTTGATTTTAGAAATCCTCGTGAGAGGTTGCTTACGTCGGATTATGACATCTTATAACACTACGCTATTTTGACTTTATAAATTCCATAGCTAAAGTGGGCTTCATTCATAACGTCATGCTCTTGCTTCTGTTCTACTCACTAGCTGCAGATTTAATGTGGTATGCGGAGAAAGCGGCTGATTTTCAACCATGTATACACGATTATTCTTCAGAAAATATGGTGCTTTGTTTCTGGCTTCGGGTGGCGTATGATGATCCCGGTATATCGAGGCACATAAAGGTACTTCTCGAAACAACAAGGTTGTAGGCGAATTTGTAAATTCTCAGACAGGACGTGTTTTTTGTTTGCACATCAGAACTGACTAATTTAAATTCAACTCATGGCAGTGCCTAAGAGGACCGTGACGGCACAGGCAAACTGTACACGCTCCAACATAGGTCACCTTCCTTATTGATTGAAGAGATTTCTATCTTAAATGATATGAGAAACCGAGCTAGTAGCTGAGATTCATTTAACTCACTTTCATAAGATTTCAATTGTTGTGGACCAATTGTTTGTATGGACACCTTTGTTGCGATGAGCAGGCAAACACATACACTCATGCAGACACTCAGTCGCGTGGATCGAACATATTCACAGTGCAAAATCATAAGATAATCCATGTTTTCGCTATAACTGCACTGCTGATGGGTGGAGAGGGGTTTTTTAACAGCGCGCAGCAGGTCTCATTAGAAAACAAACGAAAAAATTGGAAAAACGGTGTGAAGGCTCACAAAAGATGGGAAGTAGGGTCAGTGGAATTATATAACCACCAGATGGTGCTGTTCAGCGATATATTCCGGCTACTTTCTATGAAAAGCCTCATTTTAATGAGTATCTGACTGATATTTTGAATAGGGCTTCTCCACTGAGCTTTCAGTGAGCCATGGATGACCGTTCTTCTGTGCATCAGCTAAGCCTTTGTTACTTGAGGATCCTCACTAGGGTTGGGATCATGAATGAGACTTAGCCAATGACCCCGGCCAGTCTTCACTGGGCTTAGGTTCATGAACTTGTGTTTACATTTCCGAAAGTTTCAGTTTTATTTATGCTGGTGGTAACCAGCAGGAACATTCCTTTTCCCATCATTTGAATGTACGAACCGGAGCAACGTCCCAGCATTCCACACACAACTTTTTTAGGCTTAAAACAGCAAACTAGCAATAACCTACTATCGCTGATTTCTTGTGTACCCGTGTAATAACCGTGATGCGGTGGGACTTATGGTCCATGCCTAGCAGAACTCCCTGAACTCTTTAGATGGCACACAGATGTAGATAATTACGGTTGACAGATGATTCCATCGAAGATGCCAGTAAACTGCATCAATGTCCCATAATCGGTAAATGCTGTAGCTTTGCTCGTCTTCCGAGCGTTTGCTTTGATCGTGTTGTCACTAAGTACCGTCCCTTTACATCCTCAGCTTCCAGAACGAGTGAACAAAAAACACCGAGGCCCTAATACGTACATTCGGACCTCGGGATACTGAGTACTACCACTAGTTATCACGAGTAGGCGGGAGAGTGGGATACAAAAAAGTCGATGCGGCAATTTGCACGCATCACCTCACCAACAGATGGTTTGTGTTACTTCTCGTGGAAACACTGGGCTAACCAACTTGTGGTCCTGATAGCAATCCAATTGAAGAAGCATTATGTATGGCAGGACACCTGGTCAACCAACGTGTAGTTCCCTATGACCCCAAAAATGATATGGTGGTTATTCTTAAATGGAAACAGAAGTTTCATCCACACATTCATCAGGAAAATCTGTGTGTCCGGGATCCTCGGACAAAAATCCCCTCGGTGTTGCTTCACAACCATCGTTCTCATGCTGATGTCGCAATTATTTTCCACTCCTTTTATTTTCACGCCTGTTCTCCGCAGTAATGTACGGTGTGTGTCTCAAATGGGACCTTACACCTACTGACGAAGAACAATTTTCGCTTCATTCATTAAGGGCTCTAGCACCCTTTTGGAGCCTAGCTGCAGAGCCACCTGAAGGAAGCACGAGGGCTGGGATACTGCCAGATTGCCCAAGCATAGACAGGGGAAGTCGAGAGGCAGAAGTCGGGTTCGAACTACGAACCTCCCGGTCAGTAAATTCGCGCTCTAACCACTGAGCCATAGGAAACAAAACGGGAAAAATGCAGACGGTTTTGCGAGGCTATTCCTTAGATACCTGGCTACCATATGGCACGTGACTTGGTAGTGTCCACTGGCGCCTATAACTATCGAAGTATACCTCCGGGGTCTTCAATTACATGCAGAACACCCACAGCCGCGTTTATCCTCGTTAAAACTCAGGTGAAATGTGCAGTCCATGAAGTCTTGACCACTAATTTACCCATTGACTGAAAGTCTGCTATGATTCTGAGGTAAGTTATATTTATTAGACTGAAGTGCCTTGAGTGAAACAACACTTTGGTCTGAGTTTTTGGGTGACCAGGGGCTCAAACCTCGGACAGACATCTGGACTGAGTTGTGGGTACACCTGTTGATATGTTCTACTCCATTTGTTTGATAAATGAAGACAGAATACACTCCGCTTCATATTAGAGGTTTCTTTGATTGAGTCAACAGAATTTCGGTCGGAACTATCTGTAAATATCTGGATTTTGAAGCATCGGGTTATGGGGCATGATGTAATTCAGTAGGCGTATGTTTGCACAGTTTACTGTAACCAAGTGACGAGTTACGATCTTGAAAGTGCACCATTTCCAACCTCCTTCAAGAATTATGATCACCATGAAGCAATGAACCATTAAAACAGGGATTTCCTCCTATCTCTAAATCCAGAAATCTCTGAGATTTGTTAGATGTTAATCAGAGCATGTGAATGGTTCAGTGGTGGGCTAAATGTTAGAAAGGATAAGAAAAACCATCTTCAAATGCAATGAATTACGGACTGGCAGTAGGACCTCATACAAAAAGTTGCGAGTGACCCAATGCTCAATGTCACGAACGAAAATTCGGGTATCAGGTTCAATCAAAAACGTAAGCAGCTAAAGTGGCATCTATCCCAAAGACCAGTGCCATACAGGCGAAAAAGAACAAGCGGTTGATCTTTTCGACAAAGGGATTTGGATCTAGGTCGCAAGTAGTCTTCGAAAAAAACGACCTAGATGGATATCGGCTTAACTGTTACATCCATCATCATAGCAATAGAGTTGACTGGGCGAATGGCTTAGCTTATCGACTTATTTACAACTAAGCGAAAGCCATGAAAACTAAGTTGACCAAAACTCAGAACAAAAGTAGAGTTGGCATTGAATAAGTGTAGAAAAAATCCAAACCCCATAGAGAATCACCCTGTTTAGTCGTAGGTAGATGCAAGGCAGTCCTGCCTTGAGCGACGCTTCAGGTTCAGCGCACGGTCCTAGGCTGGTTAGCGGGAATTGACACGGTTGTTCCGGGAATGTGATTGCAGCTGCGCCATCAGGGCAAACGGTAGTCAAGTTCGAGGCCTCATACCGACTGAGCAGTCTACGAACCCCTTCTACGTATGGCGCATTGATACTAGACGGAAAAGTGGTGAATTGTAAGAAGGCTGTCGTGGTAGTGACACGAGGTGCAAAGGCCACTCCTGTAAAAAGCCAGAAAGTAAACAGATATATTCACCATCAACAGGATGAGATATTCAACAGCGACTAAAATGATTTGGCGTCAAGTGAGATGAGAATAAACCAGGTGAGTTCATCAATAGAATTTTACATAATATGGACGTATGAACAAGAGAAAACAGCTTTGGTGGCAGTCGTAAGGTCGTAAGCTTCACACATAGTTCGTCCGAAAAGGCTTCATCGTTACAGTGAAGAGACGGTTAGGTTCAGGAATACATGTGTGAAATACTAGAGTTGCAGAGGTACTTATATATGAAATTTCCGTTGAACCTTGAGGCACAAGTGCAACAGGAGTTAATGAAGCTTCGTCTGACTAATGGTTTCTGAAACATAACACGAGTATACCTCTTCAAAAACATTCGTGACATTCTTCCCTTTTATGTGGGAAACAAGTGCCAACATTCACCTCGCCGCAGTCAGCGAAAGAACAAGAGATACTCAAATATTTTGGACTGATTTAGAATAACTGGGGAAATACTTCCAAATTGTCTCCCTTAAACCAAAGCGAGAGAATTGTGTTCCATGGTACTTAAGAACAGCGACTCAGTAATCATGTACTAGCCGGAATGGTAGGAAAATATCTTCCAAATGTTCGTCCCAGTTCACTTTGGTGCGTGGTATCAGCTGATACCACCAAACTGTATCTCTAGGCAAGTGGGTGGCGAAAAACTAAATTCAACCACTGGTATTATCGAGGACTGAAATAGCATTATTTGATGCTTCAATTTTCAGGAGCAGGGAGACCGTCTAGCTCAAATACTGAACTAAGCCGATTGGAACGTAGTGAACTAAACAACTATTTGTCACGTCAATTAAGGTGACGACCGAGGGATATCCGTGAATGAGAAGACGCGAGAAAAATTCGCTATGTAGAGGCCCCGGAAACGTTCCCTTCGGGAGAGAACATATGTTATCAAAGCACTCGGTTCAATGGCAAAACAAATCAAGGATTTTTTATATCCAAACCCTCCTGTTACCGCAGGCTGGAGAAACAAATAGTTTACTGCTCGCCAGTATAAGTGGCTACATTTCACTTGCTTTGCCACTGTAAGTAGAGCGACAATTTGGTGGCCAGACACAAAAACGGTTGGTAACCTGGCCTGGGGTGATCGCTGTGACCTTTTGGACCTGCCCTGGTCTGCAACAGGGAACGGAACTTGAAAACAAAATGGGTAATGTCCTTGAGTGCAGTAATATGCACAGTGGGATTGCTGACTCGAATCCAAACACGCACGTTGAATTAACATTCACGCGTATTCCAGTGTCTAAGGGTCTATGTGTGGTTTTTGGCGAACAGTGTATGTTTGACTGAGCGTAAGGTTGTCTGGATAGTAGTAATCCTATCCTCAACTGCCCCAACTGCACTGAACTGAATAAACCTAACAACTTTATCACCTACCTACATTAGCCAATCGATCGACCGATTAAGCCGTATTGGAATACGCAAAATCTTATAGCCGAGTTTAGCGAACAGCTATTGGATACCACTTTTGTCAAACCACTTTAACACAAGTTTAGAGGGGAATAAATTAACTTTTTACTTACATTTACTCTTGACCCTGTGATACTACATTCTGTAATCTGGATTTCTAACGAACGTAAATACACATTTCAAGTACAAAATAAATGGAGTCCACTGATGTCACCGAAAGTTACAACCGACAACTGGAACGGAAAACGTTGAAGGTCATTCTAATGTGATGGGTGATTTCAGATTTGCGGAACTCAATCGATCTTGAGGCAGCTGGTAACACACAGTAACAGCTGTTGAGAGTTTTTGACACAAAACGTGAGTGTGGCGTAACTTACGTAGATATGCTGAATAAATAAGAACTGCTATGTAGCAAGATTTTTCAGGACTTTAATGTTGCGGATGTCTGTGGATGTTCTAAAGAGGTTTAGGGGGTCACTAATGTAACTAGGGCATTTGTGAAGATCGAACCAACAGAAGCATGTGGTAGGGATTGCCCATTATTGTAGCACGAACTGAGAGCAACGGGACTTACTTGCCCGTTTGCAAAAACAATCACGATCAAGATGACAATGTTCATCAGTGCTCAACACTGATGCTTCTCTGCTGCAAAATTCAAATTGTTTGAAAGTTTATTATGAAAAAAGAATGAAAACATATGGAAGAGGGATTAAGCTCTAGCCTACCAAAATTATTCCGAGATGCCCACACCTCCAGACACTCATTCAGACAATCCGAACAAAAACTGGCAACAAGAACGCCACTGGCATAGATTGACGGCCATCTCTTACAGCATCTCTCATCATGTACTTGGGAGATTACGCAGACCCCATCCTGGAAGGTTCAGGGATATGCCGCTTTGCCACTACAGGCTTCGTGTCAATCACACAATTGAATAAAAACAGAGAGATTGGGTATCCTTGTCAGACAGCACTTTGTAATGGGATGCTTGTGGAGAGCGCTCCGCACACTCTCACACACTTAGAAGTTTTAGAATACAGAGAACCTATTATGTCCACAAACGGGCATTTCTCAGACAGCACTTTGTAATGGGATGCTTGTGGAGAGCGCTCCGCACACTCTCACACACTTAGAAGTTTTAGAATACAGAGAACCTATTATGTCCACAAAATTCCGGGCATTTCATGCCAAGCAAGCTTGCTAAAGAAAACGGACTGATCAACTGAGTCGAGCGCGTCTTGGAAGTCCCGGAATTCTGAAAGTGTGAGCCGTTTGCACCTGATGGAGTGTGTGAACGCGACCCCTTCCAAGCCAGGACCCAGGTTGCTGCTCTCACATCACGGGTGACGAAGGACAAGTTGCTCCAACAATCTCGTTATGATTGGAGGTAAGCCAATACCCCTGCGATTAATGCGCTGACTACGGAACGCTTTTAGAGAATGAGCACCACTTCCACAATTTCTTCCCAGTTTTCTGGGACGATCTCCTTTTCTCAAATGCAGACAACCAGATCAGCCGAGCGCTGGTTGAGGACTTCCTCATCTTTGAATAAGGCTGGTGGGGAAACATCTGGACCAGGATATCGACGGCGCTTGAGAGAACATATACAGTCATAACCCCGCCCCATGGTCATCGTCCAGGTTTCCAGTGAAGTTCACAAACCCTAATGAACAGCACCAGTGGCTACAAGAGTTGTAGTATAAAATGCTTGGCCAGACGATCGAGGTGCCCTTCTTTATTCAAGATGGCCGTGCCAGAATAATTCTTGATCGTTTTGGTCACCAGCATTTCAAGGCAACCGGTCACTTGGATCGGTCGAACTGGTCTTCAGACATCCAAATGTTCTTCGTCTATTCCATGTTTTTAGCACTCCGTGTCCATCAGGCTCCATCATCACCGCGCAAGCCGAGTTTTACCTGACATCTGATAATTTTATGGAACGGTGTGAACGTTTCTTTGAGATTGAAGAACCATCCCCGTTTTGCGTGATATTCAGATATGTGATGTCCACGATAAAACTGGCACTGGTTAAAAAAACAGTGAAACAATCTAGTGTATCACATCCGACATATGGTTGATAGTTCAGATCTGTGTTGTCGCGCGAATTGCGCTCGATGTATTTCGCCATAGCTTCTTGGAAACACGTGATATCTCTTTGTAGTCAATACGGTAAGCAAGAAAAATTGTAATTTAGCCAACCCAACAAGTTCGTGCTTGTCTTATTTCTGTGTTTTCACCCCAACTTTGAGAAACTGCTCGATGTGTCGTACAGCGGGAATATGTACTTATGGAGTTTGTGGCCTGATAATGTCTATACGGTGCATCCAGATTCGTCACATTTATTGTCAAGGTAGATGAAATGCTAATTCGCTACAGCTATTTGGGATTCTCTGTACATTAGCGTATAATCTCAAGACCTTCATCCACCGATTTTAGAAAGTGACCGCCGATCGCTGGTATAGAAGTAATGGTTTATGTCTCTTGCCCCAGTCTATTTAGTTCTTATCACATCTGTAGAGTAGGTGGCATTATCGCCCATGACCACTGAGGCCACTTCCCTACAAAAACTTATTCACAAGATGTGAGTTAGAGATTAAATGTTTGGTTACCGATGTCTGTTTCGAACTCATTTATTTTTGTTTCGCATTATATCAAAGCAAAAATATTATTGAGAAATGCTGAAGTCAACAAGTTTTACTTTTGTTACATCAGAAAGCATACTAAATATGCCGGGTCATTCGAATTTTTATGAGCTGTTCTACAGATTTTGGCGTAAAATCGTGATGCCTAGTACACACTAGGAATAACTCTTCTAAACTTCTCCAAAGAAAAGCTTTTAAGAGTAAACGGTTCCAGGTCGTAATACCCGTGAACTCGCCTTTTATTTCTTTACATTCCACACGCTTCAAAAGCAAACTTCATGTGCTTGACCACAATAAGGATGTTACCAATAATGACGTTGATGATAACGGCGATGACGAATGCGATCAGTACACCCTCTCTCGCCTTAAAAAATGGCATAACGTATGGGTTGTGGTGCCCAACAAACTAATGAGGCGAAAAAAAGCGCCTGGAACGGTGCAAACAAACTGCACCACACTTCGTAGTACGCCCGAGTGTCAAAGCCCTGCTGTAGCACCTAGTCTGCGACAGAAGCAGCTCACTGGCCTTGCTGATGATGGTTATATATGCGTACTTACGAGGGTGAATCACAAAAGTGAAACACATTTTAACTATCTTATTTTGTCGATTTGGAGAAAACTTCACGAACAGTTTCTCCGAGAATTTTGTCCAGTTAACTACCAACTAACACTGGATGAAGTTGTACTAAAGATCCTCAACTGCGTAAACTGAACCGGATAGCCATCAATTCAGGGGACGCTACTGTTGGCCTTAGATGGAGCGCGTGAACTGTGGAATGTAAATTTACCGCACACAATTGTTGAACACATTTTGCAGGTCAGCTAACCAGCTAATCTGGCTCTGCAAGATAAACAACACATCCGGAGCGAGTCCGCATGCGCGTTAGTTGATGCGAAAACTGATCGAAACACGGCGGAAGTATAAACTACACTAGTTTCACCTCGAAATTGGTGTTGGGCACCTAGCACGCAGCGTAGCCGAGTGGAAAGAAACAAAGTCACGAAATGACATACTTCAGTGGAACGCACTACTGACACTATGCCAGGGAGCAAAAGTGAACGTACGTCATATTAGGCTTCAAACTAGATCCATCTTGACAGACAATAAATGTTACCCAAGTTTTAAAACATGATATTATCAAAAGATGAGAGTGATTAGTCATCGAATTCTCGTGAGATTCACTACACCTGGCATACAGTTGCTATACTAATTTCAAGAAAATCTTAGTATATGAGCGGCCATTTCATCCCAGTGGAGGGCAGACCAGGTAACTAGTGGTTTTGTCACTGACATACCCAATTTTGTTGAACATTCAAAGAGACACAGTCAATGATTTAGCAGTCGTGCTAAGTTGCGAGGTTGAATGCAAAAACACTTATGATTTTATTGAACATATCTTCACAGATCAGAGCAACGATACGTTGAATACCAGCTATTATGAAGGGACGGATGACAGTAACCAATGCTAACTTGATGGACAAAATGGGATATAAAGTAAATGGGAGCAGCAAGACAAAAGCAATCGTAGGTCGTTCGGATGATGAGCAATAATTGGTCTTGTTAGCCTTAATCCTTTTCATGTAAGAAGCAAAGGGAGCACAGAAAACGCGCTGAAGTGATTCGTCAGTGCTGTGCATAAAAATATCCAGCAAGCTTAGACACGGCTAAAAGTTGTCTACTGATCAAAGAAGGCCGTACCTAAGTTCACAGCTGAGCGCAAAAAACGCACCTTCAGGTGCTCTTTACCTACAACACAAAAAATTCGGCAATAGTATTTTCTCATCTATAGGTAACAGTTCATAAAGCCATAATATAGACCAACTGTAATTTACGTTTGGGGAATGTAGAGTTGAGATCGATGACTGGTAAGCAACCTTGGAGAAGTTGGTCGTTTCACTCAACGGATTTGGCATAGTTAATCTTGGGAATCTGCAATTGTCTGTGGTTCCAGCTGCCACATTTTGGTTTATAACTGATAAATGCATTTATATGGGAAGCACTCACGTCGAAAGCGAAAACCTAAGACGACAAAGTCAGCCAGTCAGGGCTTCAGCTCACAAACCGTGCACCGATATGATGCAACATACATCACCATACAACATCAACAGTCATGGAACAGAGGTAATAGCTGAGTTGAAGGTAAGTAGATGGTGTGAAACTGGATCGTTTCGCCTGGGGTATTCGATGTAGGCTACAGACAAGGAAACGGTTTGGGCTGTGGATGCCATGATCTAACCTCTTCCGGACAGCTCCCACAAATTGAGTTGTTCGGTGAAATTTCAGCAATTTCGCAAGCTTTCGAAACACTGAGATATGAAAACCACCAGAGTATTTCATGGGTTTTGTTTACAGTAATCTGAAGAACACTGAGATCGCCTCCGACTCATGACAACCAACCTGTGGACATGTTGATCCAAGAGCTCAAACGAACTAACTTCATGAAAACATGGTCGTTTTAGTGAGGAAACAACATGTAGCGAACAACATTGGTTTCAACTAAATAAGTCAGTTTAAGTCCAGTCGTATTCTATACACTACTGATGGAAAGGCTGAAAAATGAAGCAAAGGTATCATCATCATCCATAGACAGAAAACAGATTTGTTGCCAAGGCATGATAAGTTACCGTAAATATTCACGCCAATACTGTTTCCGAAGCCTCGTTCCGCTGTCATGCTTTTAATGAACTGGACGCAACTGTTTTCAAACTCAACATAATAGACTTCAACCGAATGAGGGCCTCAAAACGTTTCAAACGGCTTCCACAAAATCGCGTTGAATCTTATTGTCACGTCAAAAGAACTTCCGAGGAGCAAGCAGAAACTCGACAGATGATGTTACCCAAGAAAGTAATCCAAACGAACAGGTAACCTAGTCCCCTAGGTAACCGGGAATGGTATTGTTACATTTTTCCATTTCTGCTTGTTATAAATATTTCAGAGTGTTATTATCGTTGAAATCCAAATTTTATAGTCCTTGCTGTATAACCCACCAGATCCGTCCAGGAGCCTAGTCCGAAAACCTATCAATTAAGCTGTCGAACCTTCGACTTGCATCGGTATCAGTTCCGGGCGTTTGGAATCTAGTTTTGTCAACAACTGGCATCAATACCTCAACAGCCACCGTATCACAAAAAATTCTTGCCGAGAACACACTTAGGAACCATTCAAAATCTATGAAAAATAATGATATCGTGGTACATAGGATTACTCGAGGGGGATAAAAGCACGAAATAAAGATAGCAACAGACTCCAAAAAATAGAAAGAAATCACTAGTGAAAATATCACAGATGTGAAACAGCAAGACATTACCACCCAGTTTCAGTTGTTTCATAAACAGTTAAGCTAACAAGCCGACTTTCCGAAATTCTGTAATTCGTCCAAACATTACTGATTGCCAGAGCAACTGCGCTGACAGGTGTGGCTCTGCCATATTCAAGTCTTGGTCAACCAGTGATCGAGATACGGCTTGAAGTCATTTAGTCTGTTAGCTTCCAGCATCATTTCCTGTTGAGGAGATACAGAGATTGCTAGAAAATCTGTCAAAGCAACATTTAGTCCCTCTTGATGGATGCCTTCTAAAGTTGGAGTAAAAGATGGCTTCTAATACACGTTTGCTTTCGGAACACACTCCTTGCCCATATACTTAAGATAGTCACCAGGGGAATAACGGTAATTCAGAGAAAGTGCACTGACGGTGGTTTATCTCTCCAGAGCGCTAACGTATTGTGGGCTCACTATAACGCGATACTAGCCACCACATGCTTTGATTTAGGAAAGGCGTTCGAGCCACAATGGAACACCTATCATGCAGAAACAGTTCATTCAGCATCCAAATGAACGCTTATGCTTAGCGAAATAGCTCACTCATAGCTAAACCTAGGGTTCAACTGAAGCTGTAGTTTAAAAATTTAGTTTTAAATATTCCAAAGATTAAAAATAAAAAAGATAATTTTAGAATTTTGAAACCACAAACAAATATGTCAACACATTGAGTTACATTTTTCGCCTGATAGTTTTCTAATCATCACCACGTTCAAAACAAACATTTTAAGGGCAGTTTACAGCCCGAAATGGAACTCGGCAATGCCACAACACGGTGTAATGTAGAAGCTTCAATAGTTGCAACTCAGAAGAATGGAATTTTTCTGGCTTATCCGCTCCCCAGCTATGCAACAGCTTCAACTAAACCTGGACAATCCTCAGATTGCCTCTGAAAGAGACAGGCTGACAGGACTGTCTCCGCCTAAAAAGCGAGCAAGGTGTTAGAACGAATGTTGTCTTACAAAACAAGGCTCTGAGTTCCAGCTGCTGCCGTATGGAAAGAAATTGATGGCAAAAACTTTAGTTTTCCAAATTAGCGAATTTTGAAACGGTCTCAACCTGTGCACTGTAACGGAACTGGGTGGCAAACCAAAAATTATCTCGCAGGATCACAATACTTCAAAGCTGGCATCTTAGGAGCTGCCTGCTTCGTGTTACTACGCTCAAGCACTAGAAGCTAATTTGGCCTCAAAAGATTTGTATCGAACCTGCACCAAAATATTGTTGATGCTGACTATAAAAGCGATCCAAGGAAGCATTCCAGACACTTCCTCAGAGATAAAGAAGCCATTCCTGTCCATGAAACATCACGCACGAAATAACCGAAATAAATACGCTTGTAACCTAAGCACTAGACTTTTTAAAAGTTACTTAACTGTGCGTAGAATGTTCGCCGAATTGTTTCACAAATTGAGCAAACGAAGACCAAGATACATCACAAGAAGTTAGAAGTGTACAAACCTCCAAAGCACTTGAAAGCTTGCACTTATACTACCAGTTCATCGGTCTTCGTAATTAAAATAAAATATACTTTCCTACAGCCCTGAATGTGTGCAAAACCATTTAATGTTAAGTTTTCAGTTGTTTACAAAACAATAAAAATAGAAAAAAAAGACAAAAGCCAACTTAGTTATAGTTGGCACACTTTTCCGTAAACGATTCCGAGCATCATCTGCCCACATAAACAACCGTACTTTGGATATTTATTTCATAACCTACCCACCTTCACGTTTTCCGGTGTTAATGAACTTACCAATGATATCAAGCTACCATTGAGAGACTACCCACAAAGATGAAAACAGTGACATTACCTAAACTTTCTGTACTGATGATTACCCTTTTATGATGAGTTAAAAAGTCCTAGCCCCTTGTTTGTGTCGACTAAGATTGGACAGGAACGCTGACGCTACTCATTTTTGAATATTACCGAGGTAAACGCCATACCGTATTTTGATAAGTCGGCTACCTTTAAAGCGGGAATAATCCATCTCAGTTCGAATCATTTGGAACGCTACTTAGCAAAACATTGTCATAGTTATCCATGTGTGAAAACACGGGAGGCGTTATTCAGTCAAATTACTACAAATAAATATCATATTCAGGAAACCGAAGGGAGGATATATGCTGCTTGACAAGCCGGTTATTAACCTGGGACCTTATGTAAGCAATGGTGTATAATGAAAAACCCATTTACATGTCCAAAGTAATTCAAAACTTTCCATTTGAAACGGTATCACATAGGTTGAACGTATCTGATAACTTTTCTCGTCCTGTCAATGAATAAAAACCGTCGCTTGGTATCGTTTGTATTATACGCTTTGTCTTTAGAAATTATTCGTAGGGTCGATGAAGAACTACTAAGAGTCTCGAAGTCTTATGAAAACGGATAGAAACCGACCCAGGACAATTGGAATTTTGTTACAAACAAAAAATCTTTCAAAAATGGCTAGAAACCCTATTCTTATGTGGAAATCAAATAAGGGTTCACTACAGATACGGACATCTCTCAGCTCAACCAAACATAGTGTTATGATTTCAAAATGCTGTTTCATGCACCTTTATTCCTGACTAAGATTCCCTGTTAAGCTGAACATACGTTTGAGAATCGTCCACATCTCATTCAACTAAGTTTTGAAGATTCGATTAGCAGTCACTCACTTGACTATTGTCTGGTACCTAGGGCTGAAGTGTGATCGCTGTGTCACGGTTCCGTAAACTTAAGTATTAGACTAACGGGCAAGGTACAGATCTACCCCAAAGAGGTCGTAAAAGTTTAACACTCTTGACCCTATTTCTTTCTGACAGGAAGTTCTAGACAAAGTTTGCATGATAGTTGGAGAATTAGAGTGCCATCGATGTGCGTTCCTGCTAATGCCTGAGCCTGATCACAGAACTTTCTGTACTAATGGGTGATCTAACGGCTTGTGTATAACGCGGCAATTTAAAAACTGCAAGCCCAAGTGTGCTCAACCATACGAACACTTGTAGTATTGTAAATCTGGTCGTTCATGGAAAAATGAGGTTAGTGGCTTGTAATCTGGCTGCGTAGCCAGGGTCCTTAGACGACGGGGGTTAATACCACCAAAAGTAAAGCAAACACCACTCAGTTCAGTCAGAATGACGTCGCAAGACATTACTCAGCCAATAACAGCCCGTGATAGCGTTCACAACTGTAGGGCTAGTAGTAAAGAAGAACGAACAAAGCCCCTAGAACGTTCCACTTCCTAGACGCATAACCGTTTGGGTTCATCGCCACGGCCGTTTCAGTCACAATCACGATCATCTTGATCATTCTGACAATCATCGTCATTTTTACAGTTGTTATTCTGATTCCCATAATAATCGTCCTGATCATCCTTGTCCTTCTCATCCTCCTCCTCTTCGTCATGGCTGTCATCGTCATCACAATTCCCACCACAAATAACACAGACAGGAAAACAGTGTCGATAGTGATATTGGAAGCAAGTGATTGCAGTCATCTCACAATATATATTATTGTGTAACATCGTAACAAGACTGCTGTTATAATATAAACTTTATTACATACTTTATCTTAATATTACACTACATTGTGTGATACTGCCTTGCCTTACGTAAAATACGTCATTTTACTTACAGTTTAGTATAATAATGATAAATCATAACAAATCATAATAGATATAATAATAACAAATACAATATAATAATATTAACATAAACTGTATCGTGCTTTAGTTTACTGTTCTATAATAAAAAATATTCTACTGTTAATAATCAATTAACTGTTACTGAGTGAACATATGGAGAATAAACGGTGTGAGGATTTGTTGATAACCTACAGCGATCATTCTGAGGTGATGGATCAGGCAATCTGGACAAAAACTGACAACAATAACAACACCGGCACCAGCTGGCCATCACATAAACAAGGACTTTAGCTATGTGCAAGGGGCCCACAATGGCCCCTGTTATACAGTGTCGCATAGACAGCGCTCTGGCTTTATTTCTTCCACCCGTTTTGTTACAACAGGCGTCGTCTAGTTCGCGGTTTTTGTAATTTTGAAAGAGGTTGAAAAGACGGTACTAGTTTCAGCACGCGTAGCACATGACTAGGCCACAGCAGTTGACAACATTGGACATTCTCTGAAACCGAAATACATGCTACAGAAAACAAAATCGTGCGTCTTCTGATAACCTCCTTGATCGCTTGTCGACGATATCCTATAGAAGTAGGCGGCAAAAAGAACTTGAGGAGGTCTCAGATTGTCTGCCAGTAGAAGCTAGATTTTGCGTTTTTCCTTTTCTCTCTGCAAGTCACACCAACCAAGTGGAGTGAGTCATAATACCGTCAAAGGCTTGTCAAATATACAGGTTCAGTCACGCGTACGGGTTTTCTGCAACTATGTCTTACTTAATGGCGCCTTGACGTAAACGGTTACTCCAATTTTAGACTGATTAGTTAGCTGACTCTGCATACAAAGTGAATGTAAATAAGTTATCCGGGTACGCACACTGTGGAAAAATGCCAAGATATCGACAATGCTGGATAGATATAACCGCCTTCAGACACCTACTGTGCATTCCACCGGTCTAAATGAAACAATATGAGTTTTTCTTCTATTGTTGGGATGCACTGGCTTACACTGGTTGGTAAGGAATTTAAGCTGACTACTTCGTCTCGAATGTTTTTCTTCGCACACTGATGGATCAGAGGATGATTGATCAGACAGAAGGGGCGATACTGAGTTTAACGCAACCACACCCTAGGAGGATCCGCAGGGCACATGCTGCAAATAATCAGGCATGGAGAACAGTTTGAACATTTAGCTTGTTTTTGGCGTTCCAAACGCATTCTCTACTGTGTGAGAGTCGTTTCAAGTAGTATAGGAGAGGGATGGAATAATACAAAGTATGAAATACACGACAGATATGTTGCGAGTAGGAATGTTGGGCCATCACGAAGTCACAGGTTGAGTCTTTTGCTCTCCCCAAAACAGAACGTATTTGTCCATGTCCTTAGATGGCTGTTCCAGTGGAACAGTGCAATCACCCTGGAAGATTCACAGAATCTATCGCTAATTACAGTTTTCGATTATCTATATCGCATTTAGTGACGAAGCTCTCGTCCTCAGAGCCGGCTTATGTTTTCTGTAGCCACATTCTGTCTCCAGGAAGCACACATAATATCCAAGTAGGATCATGTACCATAACGCTCGACGTAAACCCGGGCTTATTGTACGTTACTCCACGCGTGCCTGTTGAACAAGTGTTCCGCTCAGTCAATAGGTTTATTGTGCTTCACTGGATTAAATCCCAGTAAATGTACGTCTGCCTAAAACTCCATAGTTTGATGAGACTGCACAAGTTAGTTAAGCTTTTAAAATTCGACTTGACTGGGTAATGTCAGACATTCTCAGCGACTTCCAAGAAACACAGGTTGTGTCACATGGATCACTCATCTTGTTTTTTGTGACGATATCTTCTTCCGCAGTAAAGACAGTACAGAAAGGCAATGGACTATCAAACGAATAGGCAACTGCGCTTTGTCTATTATGCTAGAATCCCACTGTGAAAAGCCGGTATTATTCAAAACAGGCGGCGAGATGCAGTCTAGTCCCCTTAGTATTGACAAAGCGTCCCTTACCAAGTTGATTTTGTCAAGTATTTGAGCTGTATCACCATCCAAAATGGTTAAACACCGCGAGAAATAGAAACGGAGCCAGATAAAACTTTATTTAGTCTCGCACTTCCATAAAAAATGCCAAGGAATGAATACCCATGTGACAACTTGATGTCATTGTGATATCTGGATCCTCCCGAGTGTAGACTCTTGCAGAGTGGAGAGAAGTGACCATTTTTTCACCAGGCAAATGGCTAGGTATCTAACAGCTGCGTCAGAAACCGCCGGTATAATAAACTGTGCCTTTCCAAGTTGATCTTGTGATGCACACCAGAGATTGGAACGTGTCTTCCTCAAACCAGCCTGTAAAGTATCCAAACTTCCAACACTCTCTGTTGACCTGTTTGAGGCTGTGTACATCACAGGACAATGAAACATCTATTTCTCAACAGCTAAGACAGACGCTGTTTGGTCTATAGGTGACTCAATACGTCCGGCAACGGAACGAAAACTAGACGACGTGTTCGGAACTTGTTACAGATAGAGCTCCACGGAAAGCAGCGACCCAGGATGTCCTTTGAACCGACTCATACTTCGTCAGAATAAAATGCCGTAACATGAAATGAACAGAGTAAGTCCTTTTTGCAGACGCGGCAAATAGTGTTTATTTGCTGCATCAGCATTTGCACCGACGGATTGTGGCTGAGAACATGAAAAGTGACTTCTTTTGAAATCCCCTATTGCTGCTTTTGTAAGCGGTCACAAGTGAGACAAACGTTCCGGACTCTACAATTTTGTCTTCCAATCGGTTTGGGGTTGGCATTTACTGCACAGCTGAGCTAGAGTGACCTCTTTCGCCATGTAGTAAACAGTTTTTACTATCCAATACGGACATTTTAGCACAGGAGTTCACGCCATGTTGCCTAGAGGTCATCGGCTGTACACTACTCACGAGCTTGCAAGGGACCTCAGCGGCATCAATCATTGCCGCATCCCTGGATAGGGACCTCGAGACGGGATACATCATTTGTTAGAGAAATTACCAGGCAAGGCCCAGTCACACCTTCAGTAGCGCTCGTGCATCCAAGCCACTACCCTCAGTGCTTAGCTACACCCAAGTCTCCTCACTTCAAAGCCCACTAACAACCCTGCATTTATGTATTAATTATATCACCTCCGACCTCCAATGTGCAGCTACCTACCACACCTAATCAAATGATCAGTAAACGAAACTGTGGCAATCATAACCACTATACGACAAGCATGCGGTTCTTGCAGCTGATAATGATGAGACGGCGTGATGCGGCCAGTTAACGCCTGCTATGGTAACAAGATATCCGTCATAGACTTTCGATGGCATTTCAGGTATTCACTTCACAGAAATTAAATTTATGCCCATAGTGGTTTTAGCAGTCAGTCGGTAGCGTAAGCTACTATCGCGACCTGAGTTGGCTCAGCTGATTCCCTTTTTGATACCAGTAGGAATTAAGACTAAATGCGCTCTTTCATCTAGAGCAATATGGATAAAGATTCTGGATTTGTAATCAGGTTAGAGTTGTGTTTTAAATGTCTTGGGGGCGCTAGGCAGAGCCATGGGTATAATTATAAATGTGACTATGACTAAGTGTGCTATGACAAATTGATGAAACTGTGACAAGTACAAAAGCAGGTGAAATGGAATAAGCTAAGAGCCAGTTTGCCGAGAAGAAGTGTTTCTAAACTAACCGGTTTCTTATAAGTCTTACGTTTTACGTCCTTCAGATGCGTTAAGGGTCTCTTACTGTTCATACATCGAGGACGCAGATATAGGCCAGATACGTTGGACAGATAAACCGGCTGCATGGGTGTGTTGTAAGACAGAAGTTTACTGCAAAATGAAGGCCACACTTAACTTGTCACAATGGTGTCACAAAAGTGAACCAGACATGAGCAGCAGGGTTCAAATGAATTGGCCCAATTCATCCGAAGAGTGAATCAGTATTATCCCGAAAATTTTAGTGTACAAAATCTATTCGTGTTTTCCAAATCATCAACATGTGGTTTCACACATGAATATCAGATGAACATCATGTAACTTGTCCATTTCAGTGTCGAGTACGTTTTCTAAATCCGAAAGCTTCAAACTACCGCTGATGATTCCGTCATTCGATTTGCTTTTGAACCAAATTGGTACTTCAACTTCATTTTCCGTACATAAGTTTAGGCGACTAATTGGTCAGCCATATACGTACGGTCACCACCGCCGTGCCAACACCAAGCCCATTCGGGTCTTTCGCCACGACATTCTAAGCATGTGTGGCACGTTGACTCGTGCAAACATTCAAAAAGCACAGCTCGTTGCTAACAAAGTACGTAACTGGCTTTACATTATCCTCAGACCACAAAGACGGAAAGTTCCAGCTTGTACTCGGATTACTTAGAGTATAATGTGTGAAAATTTTGTACACGGACACAATCCAATACTGGGAGTGCTACGCGAACACATTACTCCTTCGATATCTACTTATCCTCACCATGCAGCTATAGTAGAGATTGTTGCGATAGGACGCACAGCATGTGTGAGTATACAATAAGCTATAGAAAAGTGTCCACTTGCTTACATATGAAAACAAGCTAGTATAAGCTCCGCAACAAATCCTATACTCGGCTACATCCTTTTACTATTTTGTTCAAGTTAAGATGAAACTCAAGTCCAATTCAGCCATCTGGTTACCCGTCTAACGGCAGAGATCAAAGTTAAAGCTTCCTCAGGATTTGGTCCTCAGCGTTCGCTGCTAGAGCCATGCGTTTTGGGCTGATTACCACACTGAGTACGATTTACGATCTTTTAAATGCCACATCACTCGGTACATTGAATGCAAATGATGATTTCAAACGTTCTGCGGTCGCAGCACGAGATAAAAAAATCCAACAACCTACCTGGACTAAGAGACAACAGACTCTGCTTTCCAGTCAATGTGGGTATCTCATTCGATACATATCCGTACATAAAAACGGATATCATTCCAACGAAAAACCCGGCAAGGAACGCATAAGCAACCAGGTAGAATGCGAAAATGAGACCTGAACGATTTCATCGGCCAGAAGTGAGACATCCACATACCCCAACTTTTTGGCGTCCTGCCGAGAACTGTCCCATCTTCTTTGCTATAGAAAAATTTTGCTATCCTTCTGAGGCGGCTTTGCTGGTGTTCCTGTTTCATTGTCCCCCACGACTACGACACAACCGCTCGAAAAATGCCTTAGCTGAGGGTCACTGTGCAAGCACAAATCATTTATTTAAATATCTCAACAGTCAAAACTCAAGTTCATTACTCAGTGTACCAGTATAAATAAGCTAAAATACACCTGTGTGGAATTACCTGGGGGTATTTTTAACTGACACAACTTTTCCCTATTCCAGCTAGTGAACTGGAATAAACTGAACCAGCGCCTGATTTGAATTTTGTACTGATGCCGCTGGAGTTTGCCACATCACTTCCACAAATCAAGGACTTAAAGGGCGATGCCACGCAATTTTCCACTTTTGAATTTGAGGTGAATGGATGTCACTGAACGATAAGAACTCACATCATTCGGATAGGTTGGGTGAAAGCATCTGTTCCGTATGCAAATCAACGAATCCGCGAGGGATGGGTGCATAAGACGGGCGTTAGGGCACAGATGCTTCCAAGTGACGCGCATTCTTATAGTTCAGCGATTTCCATTAACCTCAAAGTCAAAAACGAAAAATTGCGCGGCATTACTTTATAAGTCCTCGGTTTTGGTAAGTAAGTTGGCCAGCTTGATGACTCACTTAGTGAGCCTCAAAAAGTGCTTTGAACCGAGCCCAAATTTAGCGAAAACAAATGCCACAGGAAGGTTGTTCAATGCAAAAATCACCCAAAAAGAAGTACTGAGTTGTCTTAGCTTAAAAGTGTGGCCTTGTTGAGTATTATTTGGCCAAACGTTCGACCGAAACAATTTCCAAAAATTGGGGAGTGTTGGGTCCTCTAAGATGCAACGAGGGCCCAGGAGAAAGAGTTCAAGCGCTTTCATACCCATTCCATGATGCTCCAGGTTGAAGCCGGCACAAATCTCCGTAGCGTCTCACTTTACACAGTGGACGGTAACGTAGTTTATTTCCGTCCGCATAGCTTTGCTGGTGCATTCGAGAGGCGATCCAACGCGCACTCCATGGCAACAGGAATCTCAGGACCATGGTGTGCAGTGAAACTATGGAGACTCACTGGTGCAGCTGTTACAAAGGAGTCGGATGTAGAAGCTCCTTGAAAGAGTGAGCTAGCGACAACGCACAAGCAGGAACGCGGACTGAATAGAAAATTATCGACTTTATGAGCGGCTCAGACACATACAACACATAAACATACGGTTAGACTCCCGACACTCCACTATCAACATCCGAGGATAGCATAGTATGTCTTCTTCGTCAGGCGCCACTAACTGATTAAAGCTGATGGTAGTGCTTCGGGGATAGGTGACCTTCTCCCTCGCATCCACCTTCCTTCCTAGATCGTCCTAGTATCGTCCATCTCACTAACAACCTCCAGGAATTTACACCCCCAGTCGTTTCGAGTTTGGTTTACCCTCACCACACCGCCTCTTAGCCCAAATGCAGTAAACTATCCTGTCTCAGGTAGTATAGTTTTATTGGCAATCTTAGCTTGACTCTGATGATTACACTACTGAGTACAGATTCATCTTTATCCTGTCTTGTTTAATCACATGATGTCCCTCCATAACTGTGGTAGACGTTCATTTTTTCCCTATTAAAGGACTATATCCCGTCTGATAACCCCTATAATTCTCCAGACCTTATTGATCTCATCTCACTTCATCTTATCCCCAAGCTTCGACCCGTGGTAATGTGCGCTATGGACTATCTGTTTGGCCGTTGTCAGCTCCACCCGATTTGTGCATCACGAAGGAAGGGATCCCGACCTGAAAGCAAAAGGGAAAACAACAACAAGACTGCACATCTCAGCCTAACAACCTAAATCACGACGTCCATCACGGGGCTGCCCAGAAACCGAAGTACTTCAGTGGGTGATGGTACGGCGCTGGAATACCCGGTTTGATGGCATACCAGCAATTGTTCCCCTCTTACTTTGTCCAGGCCCTCTCGCTCACTGGTTCCCATACCGACAACCACAATCAGCCTTCATTTGTCCCCGGCCACCACCGGAAGGCGTTCATTGCAATCTGCCGAACCTTCTGCCAGATGTAAAGATCTCGGCGGCTTTTATTCGTACTCCTCACCAAATGAGTCAATTATTGCTCAGTTTGCGTGAACTCGTTTCCCAAGTAACTCTTACACACGACCCTGCTTCATCTGCAACACTAGTGAGTCGCATGAGCTTCACTGCACACTGTAATTCTGCGTTTCCTGCTACCATTTGTCCGTACTACATTTTTACCCCACTACACCACCCCCACATAGCTTTCCGTGGCCATC
Source organism: Opisthorchis viverrini (assembly GCF_000715545.1). Lineage (NCBI taxonomy): Eukaryota > Metazoa > Platyhelminthes > Trematoda > Opisthorchiida > Opisthorchiidae > Opisthorchis > Opisthorchis viverrini. The sequence goes on from NW_008751868.1 coordinate 538,234, forward strand.
CGCCACAGCCCAAGGCCATGAAGCCCTGGTGACGGTTCCGGGCCTTAGTTCAAACCGGCCTGCCATGTCGTGGCAGCTCTGCTGCCTCTCCATATCCATTATTCCGGCCCCACACTTCCTGTAATTTGAAGTTCTTTTGCTTTTGTCACGTTTCAGTCAGGAAGCTCTTTGTTATGCCCTCACTTGTTTTGTTTTCTTCGCCCGCCACTTTTAAACCCTAACGTTCAGATCTCGTGCCATCTGCTATGTTCTCCATAGGACATAAAGAGACCTTGTAATTTTGGATCCCTACTCATGCCACCTCAGTTGTGATGAACTCTACTTCATTAATGTTTACTGTTTACGTCACTTTCCCTTTTCCCATTAATCACAAACCCCATCAGTCATGCCTTTATTCTGACTGTAATACTACGATCATACCCGACGATATGCTACCCACTGGTTGGGAATAAATATTATTAATATTATTACAAAGTCGTTAGAAGTGGTTAAGTTTGGACAAAAGGTTTGGCAGATTAAAACGAACGCGTCCTGGAAACGGACGGGACCCAGTGAAGAGTTTGTGCGTACTTTCGGTTGATGAAACGAGTGAGCACTATTCAGGCTGAGGCTAGAAAGGATGAAGGAATGGGATGACATCATTAAGAGCTGGTGGGTTTGAGGAGAAATAAGATAGGATAATGAGCACTGATAAGGAGAAGGACTTAACGTATACCACCATTAAGTTGGTGACAACAAGTGATCAAATCCAACAAGATAACGTCCATTTGTACTTATTAGAGTAGCGATTAGGTAGGGTTGAATTTGTTAATATATGATATTAAAGCATAAGAGGTCCGGAGCAAACTAGCGTAAGCATACCGGGAGATCATGTGGTCAGGGAATTCAAACGTATAAGGGCTGATGTGTGTGGAATTTATTACGTGGGTTAGACAATATCATAGTCTAGGAAAGTGAATATAAGAAAAGTGGTCACCAGTCCCCAAGGCCTTGTTATCAGTCTCAATTAGAAAGTGGTGAACGGC
>NW_008751868.1:541044-551622 GCF_000715545.1 Opisthorchis viverrini
GACCACGAATGGGCAGGAGGCATGACTTTTCGCTCGCGGTACCTCACTCGAGGGTAAACTGTCGATGGAACTTTTTTGCGGTCCGTGTATGTTTCATTTGGGACTCCCTACCTCCCAATGTTGTACGTTCGCCGAGGTTAACCATTTTCAAGAACAATTTGGATGCATATCTTATGTCCAAACCGAATCTGGAACTGTTTGACTCCATGCGATACTCAGCAAACATTACGCATATCTTTGCGTCCTTTGTATATATACGTTCACCCTATGGTGTAAAGAAAGTTAACTGCTTTTTAGACCAATAAACCCTGAATTAACTTGAATTACTGGCCCTTTCTCAACGTGCATGACAAAGGCGCTGGGTCTTCTACTGGCCCTTTCTCAACGTGCATGACAAAGGCGTTCGCTGGGTCTTCTTCAAACGCGTGGCATCCGACTTCCGATCTCAAGCTAGAGCTGCAAAATCAGATAGTACTTATGTGCCTAGCGCAGCCCCTAACCGNTGAACGGCGAAAAAAACTTTATGCACCAGTGTTTTATGCTGGTAGTGGAGGGGTGGGAATCTCATTGTATTTGTCCACCCCTAGGAGTACTGGGCGTGTCCGTGAGTTTGTTTAGTTGATGGAGTAGGCCTTGGCGCGATGCAACCCCAATTATGGGGAGGGCAGCCACAGCCAAGCGGGAGAGATTTTCTTAGACGGCCACAAGCTCCGCTTGAAAATTGCTACCTTTGTGTGGAAGGAGCGTAATGAAAGGAACCTATGTACCCGGGCAAGCTAGATCTGGATTTTGACAGAATTTTTAGAGGTACAACAGTAGCTGAGAAAGGCCTTCCGTGGAATGAATGACAGGGTCCCAATTAAAAGTGGGCGCATCGGCTGGGACGGGACTGCGGAAGGAAGTCATATGGGATTCGGAAGAAGAGAGGCTTAGGCTATAGGCTCTCGACAAGCGAGTCAGAGTCCAACTCCCGTTGAATCTGGCGAGAAGGAAGTGTTTTTGCGGAGAGAGGGAGTGTGTAAACGATTTTTATACCATCTGTAGGAAGGAAAGGTTCATCATGGCATCGAAGACGTCGTTGGAATACAGAAGCAAGAGGATAGAGCCCAGCATAATCCTCTGATCAATGGTGGGGTGACTGCTTGTCACCAATTTGTGTTATCTTTGCCCTATCAGACAGGTGGGAGGCGGACCACTGAAATAAGGATCCAGTGAGACCAACTGAACCAAATTTCTACAGCAAGGATGCATGGGGGACCTGGTCAAATGCTTTTTGGACGACAAAAGAATCCTGCAAAAAATCAGCTTGTGCCAAAATCGAAACAGACATCTCACATTTTCTGGATTTTTTTGCTTATCAAACATACACAGTTTTCTCGAGACCAGTGATGTGTACGGTGGTAACTCGTGGGTTATTATGTAGCCCTTCTCAGCGCATATGTAGGAAATCAAAGTTCATAATCTGCCTCACTTTTGTTGGAGTTCGCTAGAATTAAATTGGTTCGTACTTCTTGGAACATACTATAACTTTAAATTGCCGCCGACGCGGGTGAACAGGCCGACAAATTTGAGAATTCGGTTATCGCACGACCTTATTAAGCGATAACTTCGGAGACGGTTTGAAATAAGCACAGGAAGAACAAGGATGTAGCATTTGTTACTGGGTCGCACGCATGGATTCACCGGCTGATGCACAGGATCGAGGCTTTTGTCCCAATTTCCCTAGTCGGTTTTGTTTCTGCCTTCCAGCGGCTGTCGATCACCCGGAAGGCACAGGTGAAAAATGATGTAGAACTTTTCTTAAAGTTCTCAGCACGGGACAGTATGTTTGCCAGCGCGGAGACTCGCGTAAATATGTTCATTGGTGCTTTGAGCTGGATTCTAGGAATGAGCGGGGACGACCGTCGGCGGAAGATTACTCCACTCAGCTACTACCCGAAATGATAAAAATTTAGCCTGATGAAAGTGTGCGCTCTAAGCTTGAAAATCTTTGACCATGTTCCCGCTGTGTTTGCTGGGTCAGTGGTGAAAACATGTTGGCGACCCCACTCCATCGGAAAGCGGTCAACCACCGTGAGACGCGTTTCGGAATCCTCAGATTTGAGGCCGGCAACCATTTTTGTAGTGGCTCGCTGGACATGCCCAGTGAAGGCTACATCTTTCGTGCGTCCCGCGTAGGCAATGGTTGGCTAATTCAAGGAGCCGATTGATGTAGGCCCCATAGAGTGTTAGAAGTTCATCTGAGTTATACGGAAGAAGGTGCGCCGAATCATCCATAAAACGGACTTCTCATGGTGCAGTGAGAGGGACATGTTTGAAGAGAGCCGTCTACCCAAATCCTTTTGGCGTCTATCTTCATGATGTCCGACGTCGACCACGAATGGGCAGGAGGCATGACTTTTCGCTCGCGGTACCTCACTCGAGGGTAAACTGTCGATGGAACTTTTTTGCGGTCCGTGTATGTTTCATTTGGGACTCCCTACCTCCCAATGTTGTACGTTCGCCGAGGTTAACCATTTTCAAGAACAATTTGGATGCATATCTTATGTCCAAACCGAATCTGGAACTGTTTGACTCCATGCGATACTCAGCAAACATTACGCATATCTTTGCGTCCTTTGTATATATACGTTCACCCTATGGTCGTTGTAAAGTTAACTGCTTTTTAGACCAATAAACCCTGAATTAACTTGAATTACTGGCCCTTTCTCAACGTGCATGACAAAGGCGTTCGCTGGGTCTTCTTCAAACGCGTGGCATCCGACTTCCGATCTCAAGCTAGAGCTGCAAAATCAGATAGTACTTATGTGCCTAGCGCAGCCCCTAACCGCAAACACGGTGTGAGGTATAAGTTGCCACGTCCGGGCGCTTCTAGAAGGCTCGTTGACCCTCTGCCAGTTACCTTTCTATCCTGTTCACACCAATTATGTGTCTTTGTTGCAGTACGACCGACGGTATGTCGGCCGATGGCTAACTGAATATGTTCCAGCCCTTTCAATGCTTTTCTGGACTAAGAAACGCTATTGACCACTGTCCAAGTCATCTATAACTTGCACTGATGTCGACCTACTGCTTGGAGTAAGTTTCCTATGGTTTGGTTCTACAGTGTTAATAGTGCGATTCGGGCCCTGACCGAGAGTCACGCTTACGGAACAACGCGAGCATTACAGTCGAAAGAACCCAACTGTGGCCATGTATGCTCCACCGTATGGCAACAGACCACGTTGCTTCACAGTTTTCAAGACGCCGTCAATATCATCGAAATGCACGCAACCAACCTTCTTGGTTTTGCTTCCACCGTAACTCGTCCACGGCACATAGGTCGTCATTGTTCTGGTGGCATACGGCACTGGCCTCTGCAGTTCAGTCATATGTGCCTTTGTTTGAAAGGTGCAGTTTTACTCCTATACGTGAAAATGTTTACGTTTAGAGAGACGATGAGTAAACAGTATCATGTGCAAACCTTCATACCAGATGTACTGGATGCTCAGATGCGTTTGGATAAATTCTGTTGCGGCTGCAACATGGGCAGCGGTGCCACGGCCAATTCCCGTGCCAGATGTACCAGCTCCTCCACACGCGACTGGACAGTCGCTCTTTCCAGCCGCGATTGGGCGGTAAGCGCAGGCCGCAAGCCTTCGACGAACTGGTTGGACAGCGACTGGTGGCGCGATACTCAGTATAGTCTTTGCAAGGGCCGATCCAGCGACTGCTGCAAGCCAGCAAGGAACACAGTCGGGTCACATCCCGGTTCCATCCTGGCCCTCTTGAACCGCTTCATAGACCCATGGTGATAATCCGGTGTGTCCATCTCCGCTGCAAGATATCCCTCCACAGTGACCCATCACATCTTCCAAAGGGCTCTTCTGGCCGCATCCAGGGCCACCTTTGCCCGGCCTATAAGGAGGGTTTTCAGCGTCGCCAACTTGCCCTGACTGGTCTCCATTCTGCCAATCGTCGCAAGCTCCTCAAGTCCTCCAGAAATGTCCGAACATATTCATTCTTAAAGAGATGCGGCCACTAGTTTTTCATGCTTATTCTTGCCGCAGCACCAAAACGAAAGGAAGAAAGCCTTTGCTGCGAAGTTGTTGATTAGAAAGACATCAACTTAACTGTTACAGGCTACTAGACAGGGAAGCAAAGCTCTCATGTGCATCTTGTTTACAGGAACTGAACACCCGTCTTCTTCTTGAAAGCCTCTTCTTGAACTTCCCTGGATATCCACCGACTACCAATCAAATGTAAGCGAAGGCTACAAAGCAATTTCACAAATTCCCACCTTTGCCCGGCCTATAAGGAGGGTTTTCAGCGTCGCCAACTTGCCCCGACTGGTCTCCATTCTGCCAACCGTCGCAAGCTCCTCAAGTCATCCAGAAATGTCCGAACATATTCATTCTTAAAGAGATGCGGCCACTAGTTTTTCATGCTTATTCTTGCCGCAGCACCAAAACGAAAGGAAGAAAGCCTTTGCTGCGAAGTTGTTGATTAGAAAGACATCAACTTAACTGTTACAGGCTACTAGACAGGGAAGCAAAGCTCTCATGTGCATTGCATCTTGTGGAACTGAACACCCGTCTTCTTCTTGAAAGCCTCTTCTTGAACTTCCCTGGATATCCACCGACTACCAATCAAATGTAAGCGAAGGCTACAAAGCAATTTCACAAATTCCATAACAAATCCCACTCCAATAGACGCAAAACCGAGCTACTTGAAAACATATTAATCGCATGTCTTATCAGCAGTATCCACCGTTACAAGGGTGTGAAAAAATGATAATCAGGTGGGACAACTCGGATGCCTGTGAATTAAGTTGGGGTACTAATGCGGTTAACCGAGGGAAAAGTCAGCACGTCAAAGAGACTTCTGTGTCGCACACCAAAGGATAAGTTATGGTGCATTAGAAAGTCTACGCCAAGGAAATCGGTCAACAAGAAAATTTACTTGAACCCACGACGCAATCCAAGGTAAATGAGGAGGGTATGTTCGCTACTTGTAGCGATGCGGGTACCGTTGATGGCTTGTAACGAACAAGAAGCGGAGTCAGAAATTGGCTTCATACGTGGTAACAGTAACTTCAGTTATCGTGTTTACGAGGGGACTTGGACCACTAAAGCGATCTGTGATGAGTATTAGGTGGCTAGTGCACAAAGACCAGAGTCAGTCGTCACCGTAATTGACATGCTTGGATGTTTAAGGGGCTGTTGGAACGTGGCTTGAATGAACAGGGCGGTCGGCATTTTCGAGCTTTTGGGCCGAAATTTTGATGATGCCAACACATGATGGCATGTACGCGGCAACAATCTAGATCATGAACTTGGTTAATGCATGTTGGTTTCGAGCCGTTGTTGACGATCAGTTGAAATTATCAAATCTTGTCTGCAGCTGCAAGATGGCAAACGTTTTTGTTTCGAAACTGTGAAATCAGCAGGTGACAATGCGATTTTAATCGTAATCACGACCTAATAAGATAAAGCGCAGTGTATACCTATGTTGACCGAGCAAAAATACTGAGACAACTTAGAGAGAAATGTTAAATACATTTAGATTGACTCGAGCTCACCTATTTCGTGGCAATCTTGCCACTCAAAAAGCTACTATACCAGAATTTTGCGGGAAAAATATAATAATAACGCTAGACTGAATATACAATCATAAAAACAGTCAGATGGAGAGGGCTCACTAATAAATGCTCTCTGTAAAGCAGTTCATCGATCGCTTAGGTCAACGAATGAATATTAATACAATTATGGTCATTCATTGGTCTTAATTTGAACAGCTGTCACACACAATAACATCCGAAGATAGTCTGAAACATTGTGAGATCAGAGTTAGCTCATGAACCTTGCAGATGACCTATCAAGCGCTAAAAAAATCAGAATAGAAAGTCAAAACGTGACTACGTCCCATCGTGTGGAATCGCGCAAAAACCTGTTTTTGTCGTTTTTCGTGTTCTAAAAAAACCTTTTCAGCTGGCGATATTTGTAACGTTATACTGTTACATAAAAAGGTACAAAAATCCACAACAGACGCACAGAACTAAATGGCAGCTTATTCGGACCATCGTTCTCACAAACCGACATAGCCGTATTCCACATTTGCGCAAAGCCTCTCCGATAGCCCAAGGATTACATGTAGGGTTGTCAAAGCGGTACAGCCTGGCTTTTGCCACATATCGAGTTAATTCCGTAGTTTCCAGGATATACACATCAATGAGTGGATTGAAAAGGCCCAGACAAAGCGGAATTGGCTCCTCGTCCACCAAGCGCTTGCTCACACACCAGCCCGTTTTCCGCAGATTTTGTGAATGCGACGTTTTGAAGGCGTAACACGAAAAACATCTGGATCATTTAAACGCGTGAACGACCGGAGTTGGAATCTGTGCAACTAGAAACAAGTGCGTTGGGGACATCCAAAACGGTAACCGACGCTGGAAGCTTAGTTGATAACATTCTCGAGTTCAAGGCGCTTGGCTACGGTAAAGAAGTTGCCAACAACGGTGACATAATACAAAATCTTATCATTTAGACGAACGTGGGCAGATAATATGATGTGTCTGTGGATACATTAAAATCGCTTCAGAAAATCTAAGCCATACAAAGGACGAGCAAAGAATACATTATCGTGGATTTCCATAGGGCTTTATAAGAACCCTATGTGGCATGAAAATTATCTTAGCTATACTCTGGAAAAATGGCCAAGGTGGTGAGCTAGAAACATTTGCGGTAGGGCTGACCAGCTGTTCGTACCCCGAATTCATGGTGTTCATTGAAACTATAGCATACGCGTTGATAAAAAGACCAAAAAACAAGACTGTATATGTGAATGTTTAACTTAGCAACCCACCTATCGGTAGAGGGGCGGACTCATGCAGCATCCATAAAGTCTCATACCAGGTGTGAAATTGAAAAGGTCAGAAGAGCACAGGCTCCTAGCCCTCCATGTTGAGGTGTTCAAAAAGTTTTTCAGTTAACTGGTTGAAAAAAGTACGCCACTAAATTGGTCTCAAGCTAAACGCTGCTGCCATTCAGCAAAACTTCTATGTCAAAGGCTTCGGCAAAGGACATTATTAGTTACTTTGTATATGTTTGGGTGCCTAGAATTTTTTCAGCCCATGTAAAACCATGAACTTCCGGATAAAATTATCTTCATGCTTCTTTGGCCGTTGCCCGTTGAAAGCCGCTGGGTTACCTCGTAAGCTACACATAGCAAGGTAAACGAGCAAAACCCGCCAAAGGCGGTGGCGATTGTCTTGATTTTTCGCATTTCACAGTCACCTTTATGTAAATCTCAGCTTTAGTCACCTAATTCAGACATCTGAGGAGGTTAAACGGCACGCACCTGCTGGGATCTTTCACTCTCCCATCGCTATCTGGCGCCGTTCTACTGTTATTATTAAAATCTCTAACGTGGACAGTCTCGGGAAGGGTGGCCATCAATGCGCTCCCACACATACATTAGATACCTTGTCAGCTGACGTCTGTTGCATCTTTAAAACTCGGACAAGGTCTTCAAGTAAAGTTGCTGAACAGCACCGCTTTCTATATCTTCGGGTGACAGATAATACCAGAACCTACATAGGCAAGAAAAATGGAGTCAATGCTAGGTTTGCACACGCTACTAATAATGTCAGACGGTAATTCACGAAATACCCAAACCTGGACGGCAGATACTTATCCGTAACAGATGTGCATCTTGGACTTCAAAAGTACAAAGCAAGTATGAAAAAGGCTCGTGCTTGTGACAGTCACACGTCCATAAATTTGGTCACAAAGAGGTTGGATGATCTCAAGATATGTAAGTAAAGTGGTAGAAAACAAAAACAAAACATCACGCATTATCATCCTTTTTCATTCTGTGAACTACTTCTTTACCTGTGGAGCTGCTGCCGCCCTACTTAATACACAACTACCTCCGACCTCCTTTATGAATCCGGTGCGGTGCATGTTTGAATTTAGTGACGATACATTTGGTGGACAAGTAAAAGATCATGTCATCATATTTTCTCCTCCCCCTGACTTGCTTGACGCCGCTCCATGAATTAAACGCGTGCTTGATCTAAGTGTGCTGTTTTACTGGCCTGGTTATTTTTCTTTTTCGCCCCAGCTATTTATACCTCGTTCAAGTTCTTACATCGGATTACTCCATTAGTTCTGTCCAGTGGCTGGTGCTCCCGGCCTAACTCTAACTGACAAGAACCAAAACAAAGTCACCTTTTATCTTCAATAATGGAGCCGATACATATACCAAGTCCACCTGCTGATTTGCTCCATAGCTCACTAAAACACACACATCACTGTAAGCTCCCGCTTGATGTGGTAACTCAAACCAACGCTCAGTAGCCTTTTAGCCCTAGTGCACTTGCCGTGAAAATCATTCCATTTTCTTTGTCTCATTTGCAGCCATCAATCATTTACCTCTACCAGCGTCTGTTTGCCGTTAGCTTGTTCTAGTTGACTGAGCTGTTTTTATTGGACTTGCTGTCATCCATACCGGAAAAACCTGGTAGCTGGAGTATTTCATAATAATAATAATGTTTATTCCCAACTTGTGGGTGGCATACGGTCTGGCATGATCATAGGTTTACAGTCAGAATGAAGCAATGCTGGGGGGTTTGCGGGTAGTGGGGATTGCGCGAAAAGAGGATAATGTAACAAACGGTGGGAAGTATTCTATTAAATAGTACTAATAAGTTTCTTTACTACTTTATGGGGAACAATGTGCATGAGGTCCGACAAGTTCAAAGGCTTAGCCTGCTGAGCCAACTTAAACTGAAAAATCATTGCAGGCCATGAGTGGCCTTTGGCGGTTGGGTAATTGGCTGGAGTCACAACAAGCTAAAGCGGGGATAGAGATAGGATAATTCGACTTGGGGAACATGGCAAGTTTTGTCTCTAAAATATGATGTAATCTGAAACTAAGCAGAGTTACTGGTTGCACCGTCGCAGGGAAGTTAGGTGCAAGGAGGAGGTTGCATGGGGACATGTTGCTACAGCGTAGGTCCAACCGAACATCGTATATGGATTGAACTTGTGGAAGGGGCAAGTCTAAATTGTAGCAGAAGACCAGGCTGTTCAGATATGAGCGAAAATTCATCGAGTATGAAGGAACTTGTCCCAACGACGGTCTTTTGTCTTGCAGTTTTTCACAGTTAATGGAGGGAGTGGGCGAGAAAGCACGGTTGAGAGAGGGAATGGAATATCTGCGGTTGTGCCATCAAACTGCGTATGGCAGTGCCGTGCAATCACTGGCTTGACATACTTCGGTTTTTGGACGGCTCGTAACGAACGTCACTTTTAAGATTATTGGGCTGGGGTGTGCAGTTCTTTGGGCAGCGGGATTTATTTCATGCTGCTCGAGGAAACAAGGTGGACCGCAGCCGATATGAGGTCGCAGGTTTTTTGGTCCGTTTGGGGATCCTGTGGTTGTAGATCATGGGACAGGTTGAGTGGATAACAGCCAAACAGCTCGTCCAAATAGGGCACTGCCAGAGTTCACAGCTCGGGAAGCTGGGGGCTGGGGTGAGATTAGTAGATCATGGGGAGTTCGACGGGATATCAAATGGGATAACATGCATTAATATACATAGAAAGGAAAACTTGACGTCTGCCGCGATTAGTGTGATGTCAAGTGATCATACGAATAAGATATATACTGGTTTGTGCTCAAATAGACTAGCGACCGGGGGATCGGGATTGCCAAAATATGATTTTAGATCAACAGAGATTTAGTAAAAGCCGATATAAGCGCGCTGGGTGGTAAGGTAAAAATCACATGTATAAGGTTGTACGGGAGTGAACTTCCAAGATAACTGGTAAATCTAATATTTATTCAATGGGTTGGACACTACCAGGAGAGAATGTATGCGCAAGAGAATTAGTCACCAATCCCTGAATCACTGCCATCAGCTTTAATCTGTAAGTGATGCATAGTGCGCAAGAGATTAGTCACCAATCCCTGAATCACTGCCATCAGCTTTAATCTGTAAGTGATGCATAGCAATGAAGACTTTCGTGTCCACTTGTGGGAACGTTAGGTAGATGTATTCTTTACTTGGTTAACAAAATGGGCTTTGGTGCGGTATAGCCTCTGTTCTGACGAAGGCAGTTACACCTATGATCGTCGTTGTAGGCCATGGGCATTACAGAGTATCTTCAGGTTTCCCCAGGTGCACTTTTTATTCTTATTTGTTTATTTTTTGATAGATGAGAGGCCACTTTGTTTTTTTCTCTTCATCTGTTGTTTATGGCGTTGCCAGACACATAACTCAACCAAAGTGAGCCCTCTGCTTGGAAGGAAGCGATTGTCATGCCAATCCATAAACCTGAAGACCGACTATCGCCTGACAGCTACAGGCCTATAAGCCTCACTAGCCTGCCGTGCAAGGTGACGGAACGCATTCTGGAGCGTCCACCTTACTTCCAGCAAACTGATATCTTCAGCTCAACACGAATTTCTCCCACACCGCTTGTAAGATCCGGACGGTTAAAGATCTCACAGGACGATTGCGACTATTAGATTACACGCAGTTCGTGGCCAGTAGTCAATAGGAGCAGACAGACGTGGGGCAGCAGATGGTAT
>NW_008751868.1:554428-555711 GCF_000715545.1 Opisthorchis viverrini
GCACTGCCGAAGTTCACAGCTCGGGAAGCTGGGGGCTGGGGTGAGATTAGTAGATCATGGGGAGTTCGACGGGATATCAAATGGGATAACATGCATTAATATACATAGAAAGGAAAACTTGACGTCTGCCGCGATTAGTGTGATGTCAAGTGATCATACGAATAAGATATATACTGGTTTGTGCTCAAATAGACTAGCGACCGGGGGATCGGGATTGCCAAAATATGATTTTAGATCAACAGAGATTTAGTAAAAGCCGATATAAGCGCGCTGGGTGGTAAGGTAAAAATCACATGTATAAGGTTGTACGGGAGTGAACTTCCAAGATAACTGGTAAATCTAATATTTATTCAATGGGTTGGACACTACCAGGAGAGAATGTATGCGCAAGAGAATTAGTCACCAATCCCTGAATCACTGCCATCAGCTTTAATCTGTAAGTGATGCATAACGATGAAGACTTTCGTGTCCACTGCTGGGAACGTTAGGTAGATGTATTCTTTGCTCGGTTAACAAAATGGGCTTTGGTGCGGTGTAGCCTCAGTTCTGATGAGGGCAGTTACACCTACGCTCGTCGGTGTAGGCCATGGGCATTGCAGAGTATCTTCAGGTTTCCCCAGGTGCACTTTCTATTCTTATTTATTTATTTTTCGATAGATGAGAGGCCACTTTGTTTCCTTTTCTCTTCAACTGTTGTTTATGTCGTTGCCAGACACATAACTCAACCCTCTGCTTGGAAGGAACCGATTGTCATGCCAATCCACAAACCTGAAGACCGACTATCGCCTGACAGCTACAGGCCTATAAGCCTTACTAGCCTGCCGTGCAAGGTGACGGAACGCATTCTGAAGCGTTCACCTTACTTCCAGCAAACTGATATCTTCAGCTCAACACGAATTTCTCCCACACCGCTTGTAAGATCCGGACGGTTAAGGATCCCCAGGTGCACTTTTTATTCTTATTTGTTTATTTTTTGATAGATGAGAGGCCACTTTGTTTTTTTCTCTTCATCTGTTGTTTATGGCGTTGCCAGACACATAACTCAACCAAAGTGAGCCCTCTGCTTGGAAGGAAGCGATTGTCATGCCAATCCATAAACCTGAAGACCGACTATCGCCTGACAGCTACAGGCCTATAAGCCTCACCAGCGTGTCGTTCAAGATGATGGAACGAATTCTGAAGCGAACTATCCTGGATCACTTTACTTCCAGCAATCTGATATCTCCAGCTCAACACGGATTCCTCCCAAACCGCCCTTGCGTGACAAACATGCTCGTGTTTAT
>NW_008751868.1:555808-556786 GCF_000715545.1 Opisthorchis viverrini
CGACTTGGTCTTTACGGTGGAGGACATTTGTCAACTCTCGCACAAGATCAGTCCATTCTGCGCGTGGGGGCCCGACGAGGTCCATCCAAGGATCCTGAAAGAAACGTCCTCTACACTGGCAAATCATCTACACCTAGTGTTTTGCTAGCCGCTTGACGAAGGCCGCGTTCCCTCTGCTTGGAAGGAAGCGATTGTCACGCAAATCTACAAAACTGGTGACCGACTATCGCCTGGCAGCTATAGGCCTCTAAGCCGCACTAGCGTGCCGTGCAAGGTGATGGAACGCATTCTGAAGCGAGCTATCCTAGATCACCTTACTTCCAGCAATCTGATATCTCCAGCTCAACACGGATTTCGTCAACACCGCTCTTGCGTAACAAAGATGCTCGTGTTTATGGACAGCTTAACCCAAGCCAAGGACGAAGGACTCACATCGGATGCCATATTTTTCGACTTCTCAAAAGCATTTGATAGGGTCCTACAGGTCCCGCTGCCCCAAAAACTCGAATCTTAATGGGATTCAAGGGAAAATCCTTCGCTGCATAAAGGCGTTCCTATCAGGCAGATCATTCCGAGTGAGAATAGGCGCCGGTCTCCACTGTAGTTCCTCAAGGTTCCGTCCTGGGAGCAGTACTGTTTCTGATCTACGTCAACGACCCCCGAGATGTTCTTGCAAGTTTGTCTGTTTTTTGCGGACGACTTGAAATCCCTATCAGGCAATTCCGAGTGAGAATAGGCGCCGGTCTCTACTGTAGTTCCTCAAGGTTCCGTCCTGGGAGCAGTACTGTTTCTGATCTACCTACGTGACCCCCGAGATGTTCTTGCAAGTTTGTCTGTTTTTTGCGGACGACTTGAAATCCTGCATTTACAATCCCAGTGCCTTCCAAATGGATGTAGACGCTGCAAAGCAGTGGTCGTTGGACTGGCACCTTCCTCTGAATGATGAAAAGTGCGTCCATGTGTCGTTTGGAGGGGATT
>NW_008751868.1:559405-570646 GCF_000715545.1 Opisthorchis viverrini
TGAAGGACTGTCTTTCGGTCGGCGTCGACGCAGCCGCTCGTGTCGCGTGACAGGTCAGATTGCGCGGTTTCGTCCGTTTAAAACAAAGCTCAGCAAGGGCTATCTGCCAGGTGCGATACATAGGTAATACAAAATAATCAGCCATGTTGGGTGTCCGTTTGGTCTAGTCGGTGACGCGTTCGCCTGCTGTCCGCAGACTCTGGGTTCGATACCCGGTCGGCGGGCTTTTCGGTCGGAGTGGACGCTCGTGAATAGGTACATTCCAGACGAACTTGCAAGCAATGACGGACGGGCAAATTAAGTATTGACATCGGTTACTGAGGCATAAGCAGACCTTAAGCCGGAACGAAACAGGGGAAAAACGAGCAAAGAAACGAAACGGTGTCATAATAAACAGATGCGAGTCACGTTACTCATGAGTAGTCAGAAAACAAGGAAAGTTACCGCTGGTCACCGTTGATTCGCATGCGGAGTCAACACCGCTCTTGCGTAACAAAGATGCTCGTGTTTATGGACAGCTTAACCCAAGCCAAGGACGAAGGACTCACATCGGATGCCATATTTTTCGACTTCTCAAAAGCATTTGATAGGGTCCTACAGGTCCCGCTGCCCCAAAAACTCGAATCTTAATGGGATTCAAGGGAAAATCCTTCGCTGCATAAAGGCGTTCCTATCAGGCAGATCATTCCGAGTGAGAATAGGCGCCGGTCTCCACTGTAGTTCCTCAAGGTTCCGTCCTGGGAGCAGTACTGTTTCTGATCTACGTCAACGACCCCCGAGATGTTCTTGCAAGTTTGTCTGTTTTTTGCGGACGACTTGAAATCCTGCATTTACAATCCCAGTGCCTTCCAAATGGATGTAGACGCTGCAAAGCAGTGGTCGTTGGACTGGCACCTTCCTCTGAATGACGGAAAGTGGGTCCACATGTCGTTTGGAGGAGACACAGCGAATGCCTTTGTTATGCATGGTGAGAAAGGACCAGTAAACATGATGAGGATAGATGACAAAAGGGATTTGGGCATCTGGGTCCCCTCAAACTTGTCCTTCTCACTGCATCATGAGAAATCGGCCCAAAAGGCATTCGCCATTTCACGGATGATCAGACGCACCGCCGTCCGTATTACTCGCAAGGACTTCCAAATACTCCAAATATTACGTCGGACCGCTCCTGGAATACGCCAACTC
The DNA here is from genome assembly GCF_000715545.1 of Opisthorchis viverrini. Taxonomy (NCBI): domain Eukaryota; kingdom Metazoa; phylum Platyhelminthes; class Trematoda; order Opisthorchiida; family Opisthorchiidae; genus Opisthorchis; species Opisthorchis viverrini. The sequence goes on from NW_008751868.1 coordinate 560,591, forward strand.
AGGACGCACAAAAGACGTCACCCTCACCGAGCGTGTCCAGCGGGCCGCTGCGAGAAAGGTTGCTGGCCTCAAACCCGTGAACTACGAAACGCGCCTCGCGATGCTTGATCTCCTCCCCCGGAGTGCCGTCGCCTCCGGGGGGACCTGATTCTTGCTTATGCCCTGTTTGAACGGAGCTTGGCAAACAGGTTTTTCACCGTTGACCAAGCAAACACCCGGCGGGGGCATAGTAAGAAAATTCTCAAGCACAGTGCACACACATTCATTAGGCAAACCTTGTTCTCATTCCGGGTAGTAGGTGCGTGGAATGACCTTCCTCCGACGGTTGTTCACGCTCCTTCTTGAACCCAGTTTAAAGTACTATTAGACATTTATTTATGAAAATCCTCGCGCTGGCAAGCATACCGCTCCTCGCTGAGAACATAAAGAGCAGTGCTTTACGCTTTTTTCACTTGTGCCTTTCAGTTGAAAGACAGCCACTGACCGACAAGAACAAAAGCGACCCGGGAAACTTGGACAAGGGCCTCGATCCTGTGTATCAATCCGTGAATCCGTGAAACACCAGCAGCAGTAAACAGAAGTCAGCAATACTTTTTGATTTCCTGTATTTCAAGGCCGGGCTCAGAACCACTGGTGATGGGCGATGCACCCGTGCTACTGGAGGGGTGACTGCATTACAAACTCCCCTTGGCGCAACGTCGCAGGGCAACCTCCCTGTGGGGCGTACTCGTTCAATGCAAAGACCTCACTTTCGGCTGCTTGGACGGTCTTTTACCTTGCAAATAACATACGGGGGATGGAAATATCGCATAGTGGACGAGTTCGCTCTTCAGGGAGAGCCTCCCCGTTGCGTTGCACCATGGTGTTTCCGTATACACGCCACACCTACAGTTGTATGGATGATCGCCTATCGCCAGTGGTTCTGACCCCGGCCTTAAAATTCAGGAAATTAAAGAAGAGCGCTGCGGTCTTCTGTTTTTTGCCGATGGTGTTGGACTCGCCTTCGTTGAGTCATTTACTCTGCAACACCATAAACTACAGATGAAAGAACTGGCCGTTCCTCCGTCAAAAAAGACTCTGTACCTGGGATAGCTTAAAGACAGTTTGCGACACACATGGTCCATATCGGCGTGCATAACTGCAGCTTCCTTCGTCACAAGAAAGGTCACACCACAATTAAATACACCTTCAAAAAAACGCACCCACCTGCTACCCAAGAAGTGAACACAGGTAGTGTAATAGCATTTTATTGGCAATCTTACTTTGACTTTGATGACTTGGCGATAGATTGCAAGTCCACGCTTGTCCCATCCCGTTTAACGACCCTAACTGTAGCGGACGTTTGGCTGCTATTAAGGGACCATGTCTTGTCTGATAATTCCAAAGCTCTCCGGGTTGTCCCACCAGCCCAACGACCCTAACTTTAGCCGACGTTTGGCTGCTATTAAGGGACCATGTCTTGTCTGATAATTCCAAAGCTCTCCGGGCCTTACTGCTCACATCCCATTTCATTCTCTTCCGAAGCTTCGACCTGCGGTAACACGTGCTATAGTCACCCCTCCACCCTGTGCATAACAACTGAAGAGATCCCCGAACGGACAAAAAATGTATCTATCTGCAATATTACACTGGTTTTGCTTTCTCCGTAAAATTCGCTTACAAACCCACAACTTCCTGCTGCCCACAGAACCGCATATCCCAGTCAAACTACATCAATCACGACACGCGTCACGGGCTTTCCAAAAACTGGAGCTTTTCAGTGCAGAGTCGGCACGGCACTCCCGCATCCAGTTTGATAGCATACCTACAGTTGTTCACTTCCTACCTTGACTGCACCCTCCTGCCGACACGTTTCCTTACCTGCAACCATAATCAAAGCCCTCATCTGGCCCCAGCCGCCTCCGTGAGACGTTCATTCCAATTCGCTGAACTTTCCATCGGATCTTAGCATCACCGTGTCTTTTACTTTGTACTCCTTACCAAGTCAGTCATTTTCCGTGCAGTTTCCGTTCCTTCTTGTTTGTTTGCAGCGTAAACTGCTGCTTTTAAAAAACTTTTAAACCTGACCCCACTCCAGCAGCAACACTAGGGAGTCACTCCAGGTTCATTGCGCACTGTGATTCTGAGTGTCCTGATACCATTCATCCATAGTGCATGTTCCTCTACTTCACCATCTTCACTTACGTTTTTTCGTGACTCTGCCCATGTGCACAACAGCCCAAGGCCACGAAGCCGCAGAGACCAAGCCTCAGACACACCCAAAATTTTTCTGGACCTATAATTCTGAGAAGGGCAACTTAAACATAAAGTTTCAGCATTTGATGGGATTTATTCGGTCTCTTGGGGCCTCCTGTGCGGTTTAAGTTTTGTTGTAAGTTGTTTTAACTTTTCCGGGGTCCAACATGGCCGCGGAATCTATATTTTGTTGGCTGAAAATGAGTTTGCGTGATATCTCCCTAATGACGGTGAAAACATTTGTGGAGGAGCCGGTCACTTCACATGCTCGCTTTTGTATTGCACTTGGAAGCAATTTCGAAACGACATGAAAACTATCTACATCCTCTACGTCGGCGTGAACACAAAAATCGAGCAGCTTTGCGCGACCTGTATATGAAAATATCGTCAATCGTTGTGGTGGGCGTCCTGTCAAACAAAGCCAATGAACTCGTCACAGCTTGTGAGCTTTTGGTTTTTTTATGTCCAGAACACTCTATATCAGGAGCAAGGCTATAACAAACCGTCGATAGTGACGTTGGACGAAGTAGTGTGTTTGTGGGCCGAACAAACAGACAGCGCAATAAGGTGGCCAATGTATCCAAGTCCTGGCACAAAGTAAACGGGCTGAGGCGGAAATGTGGATGCGCGTAACACGCTCATCGGGTAGATATTAGGGATATGGCGAACTACGGACGAGCCATCAGACTGGGTATAGCGGTCGCGGTTCCGTACTCACGACACCGTACTTGAATCTGTGGGCAGCATCGTACCTGAACAAGCGGTCACAAGTCCTGATTGAGTAATGTCTTCTTGACCACGGTTTCCAAATATCTGAAGAAAAATTGTCGATAAGGCGTATGTAGACATCGTTCTTATCTTCGAAAACAAGAAGAATGAGTGGGTAATTTTGAATGAACGGATCAAAGTCATCGCATCCTCTGGTATGTACTCTGCGCCCACAAAGTGTGAAGTAATAATACTAATTTTTATTCACTACTGGTGGGCAGCATACCGTCAGGCCCGATCATACGGTCACATTTAGAATTAGGCATGAGTTTGTTCGTAGATGCGGGTGGTAGGGTGCGGTCCAGAGAAGGAAGAGACTAGTTGCGAGTGCGCTATCAAACAGGGTATAGTAGGGCCATGCCGTTACTGCACTGAAATACTTCTGTTTCTGGACAGTCCCTTAACGGACAAGGTCATAGGGCTAGGATGCGCGATCCTCTGGGAAGCGTGATATTTTCTTGGCTGAGGGACTCCGAAGAGGTTGCGATCTCTAGGGATGTAAATTAATGGTCGGGTGCAGTGGATAGCAACAGACAGGGCATCCGAACAAGGTGTTGCCGAGGTTTGAAGCGTGAGAATGCGAGGCACCGAGGTGAGGTCAGCAAAGCCCATTGAGTTTAAGGGGATATTTGATAGGATAAAGTGCACTGACACAGAGAAAAACTGGACGTTTACCATAATCCGGGCGATGACAACAAGTGATTAAATGAGACAGGGTGGGGGAAGATTTGTACTTATTAGACTGAGGACCAGGCACGGATTGAGTTTGCTATTAAACACCACTAAAACGTTGTTTAATTATGTGTTCTAACTGATATCACGAAACTTGTGTATGAGTCATGATTGTTATACATTTTACCTTTCAGAAAAAATGTCGAGTATAAGCAGCTTCCTGATACTGAGAACACACTACGATGCAAGCAATAAATAGAGACATGATTTGTTAAAGTTGTGTATAGTTGGGGGATTAGTCAGGTACGAGCATCTGTACGGGCCCGACAGTTACTATAAGTAGCCATGGTAGGCGTTATCGACTACAGCTATGAGTATGTTGGCCGTTAGATCAGGATATCACGCGTATATGAGCTTCATTTTCATCGGCCGGCATATATACTTGCCTCATGTCTACTATAGGTAGCAGATGTAAGCGACGGCGCACACAGTTACGGGTGTGATGGACTCTCGTCGGCTGTTAGACTGGGATAGAGTGACTGAGGCCGAATAATCAGTGTCGCACATGGGCAAAGGCCTAGCGGTTGCAAAAAAAACAAAGATGGGTGATATCGCGTACAAATGAGTACGTTGTTTGCCGTTAGATCAGGTTTGTGTGCGTAGTTGGGACCTCGTATTCGTCAATTCGCATAAATACTGGCCTAGTAACCATCTTAAGTAGCAGAGGTAACGAAATACGTACAGTTATGAGTATGGCGGATTAGGCTACCGCGCATAATCAGCGCTTCATAGTTAACTCTTCACATGGACATGGGCCCAGCAGATAAGTGGTCAATTTTGGCGACATACAGCACATTTATGAGTATTACGGCCCGTCAGATTATGTTATCACACATAGTTGAGGTTTTATTTTAACCGACCTGCACAGCTACTGGCCTAGTGTTTGCTGCAGGCAGCAAAAATAAGAGACATCACGCACTACTGTGGGTATGAAAGACAGTCGTTTGCCATTGGATTAGGTTGGCGTGTACAGGTGTTGCCTCATTGTCAGCTCCACCATAGACACGGGTCCAGCATGTACGATAAGTAGTCAAGGTAGGTGATAGTGAATAAGCTATGGGTATGGCGGTTCGCCGCCAGCCGTTGGATTATGTATAGGTGAGGCAACATAATCGGCGTCGCACATAGACACGTGCCTAGCAGTTACGGTAAGTAGTCGGGGTGCGTGACAACGGCCACAGTTATCAAGATGAGCGCTTTATGAAGTATTTCACCCATTGGCGAGTCATATTCCTAATAGAAATGATATCATTGTGCTGATAATTTACGTACAGATTATTCCTGATGCCGCATCGTCCATAGGCTAGTTATGTGCATCTGGGAAAGATAATCAATCGTGAAGATGGCCCCCGTATTTCCACCACACAATTCATGCTGTTGAATAACAATGTTGTATCCAATGGAAGCAGAGCTCTATGAGAGAAAGTGTTGTTGCTTTGTTGTCGCTGAGCAAAATTCTCATTTGTTAAACCTGGGGAGTATAAAGCAAGCGAGCGGTGATGGCCGGCTTTCCTGGGTGAAATTTGTGTGAGATATTCTGTAGACGTTAATTTCCTCCTTTAGGAAAGCCGAAATATGGTAAAGTGTTATTTCCTGTTTCAGCTCTCGCAAACCGGTAACGAAATGCAAATCGATGTTTGTCCGTGACCTTGAAAAGTCGCTCACCTAAACAAAATGCTGTGAATAAAATATCGCCGGAAGGTGCAAATGGATTAGACTAACTCTCCGTGATAATCACAACTTCGGAAACCCTATCGTTTCGACGTAAATAATTTGGGTGTTTCTAGTGAGCGGCACCGAAGTGAGGGGCTCATTAGGCGCACAGTGTTCTTAGCTGTAAAATCTTAAAAAGTGAGTCAATTTTTCTGCGCAAAAATGTTGCATTTTGTTGTGTATGTGCTCAAGCCAAAAGTCGTCTTAATCTATGCGCATATTTTTGCAGCTCGTCAAATCACACAGTCCGCTGAAGTAATCATACCTCCTGCGGAAAGTCTGGTGGAATAACTTCCCAGTGTCGCTGAGATATCGGAATGCCTTAATTGGGCTCAAAAGTTTGGGCCGGTACTCTAAACCCACTGATTTGATTGCTTTAGTCCATCAGGCACACGTCATAGTTCTTGAAAATTCATTTCTACTGTGCTGATACTGAGGGCACCGCAGGGCTGGTTTTAGATCTTAGTTAAAATTAGCCGGTCAAATCGTGATAGTTCTGTTGATTCTCCTGGTCCATATTTTCTGCGGTTTGAAGTTTTTTGTATCACGTATCAGGTAGGAATCCTCTTGCGTCTTTCAAATCCTAATGATCGTATCTTATCTCATCTGATATGTCCCCCATAAGAAAGGAAGAGCCCTTGAAATTTTGGTTCTCTACCCATGCCACCTCAAGTGTGACCAGGTCTACTTTGGATAATGCCCACTGCTTATGTAACCGTCCATTTCCACGAGATCCCCAGTACTCACAAATCCTACTAGTCATGCCCTTATTCTGACTGTAACATTATGATCATGCCTGAAGGCATGCCACCCGCTAGTTGGGAATAAACAGTATTATTATTATTAATTCGTAAAATGCTTCGAGCTACTGATTACGAATTCGCGTTGAGGCCGTCAGCTGTGAGCTGGAATGTGTGGACCGGGGATTTCATCGAGAGCACGCGCATTTTTATACACAATTCCGACAAAGACTTGGCTGCTCCAGTGGTCTGTCGTGCAAAACGAAACAGGCTTTCCAGTAGACAGCGAGCGATAATATGAGGCTGACTAAAGAGACTGAATCTCCCGCGCCCTGGAGTATGCTACTTCCGGCGGGAGCATCGCAAATTCTTCAATGGCCGCCTTCGCGTCGCCTTGATAGTAGTGAATCAGATAAAAGAGCCTCTGACCGGCGTCCTGCACCGTGCTCTCAATGTATAACTCAAATTGGCGCGTGAACCTCCGGTAATGACACGGATTACCATCAAACTATGGTAATTCCATCTTTGGTAGGCCCATAGTGGCTGACAGTGGAGTGACGGAAATGGCCCGTTTTGGCCCTGGGGATGGCCCTCTGATATCATCAGCATACCTTAGTGGTCTTTCACCTGTCTGACATTGTTTCACGTACCCCGCTAATCGTTCATTTGAGGCCACTGGTTCCCAGCCTTCATCTTGTGAGTCCTCTTCGGGCTCTAGCTCAATTTTGGCTAACTCAGTTTTGCTATGTGCCTGCTCGACCTCCCGCTTAACTTAATACTCCTGGAGCTGAGCAATCCTTGAAGCTTTTTTAGCTACACTACTTTTACGACTAGAAGCACAAAGCGACTTACAAGAACCGCGGCGCGAAGCAAACTGCATTGCAATTTTTTCCTCCACAGCTTCAATCGTTTCCGCGTCCTTGGATCCCGTTTCCTTCGCCATTGTTCCAAAAGTTGACATCTTTTCAACAAACAAGATGACGTAAGATGTCGAGTACGAACGGTCGAACGGTATCTTCGACTGACGGGTAATACCAGAACCTCCGGGTAGGCAAAACAGTCGGAGCTGGGTTTCTATACGGTACTGTCAGGGTAAGAGAAATTCACAATTTATACAAACCTAGACAGTAGATAGGCGTCCAAAAAATACAGTCCGCTTGGACTACAAAAGTACAAAGAAAGGGAGCAAACAGGCTCCCACGTGCAACAGTCGCACGTGCAAAGTCAGATACAAATGGCCGGATGACCTCAAGGCCGAATGGGTGAAGTGGTAAGGACAAACAAACGTCAATTCATATATACACACTGAACACAAAAGTGGGACAGGGGTTACAAATGGGGACATAATAAACGTGGATAATTTCATTGTCAAAACAATAGATGATACAAGCTTTATGCTTTGGACATACTGAACGCCCCAGGTTAATTGGGCCCATTGACGTACCGCTTCGAATAACTGAAGTGCAGCTTTAATACTAGAGAATGCACTACAAAGGTAACAATCCGCACTTCATCAGAAGCATGCTATTGGGACGTTTTTAGTTTGAACGCAGTGATCACGCAAGGTTTGCAACATTTCACTAATCACCGTTTGTCTCTTAGCAGTTTTGGGCTTGGATGTAGTGGGCGCCTTTGTGCTATCAGGCGTCCCGCTGCCGCCTAACAGCCTTGGGTCCGAATAGACGGCCCTGTTAATATCTACCATTGGCACTGTTCATTTTTCAGTGCAGCCTTGGGTCCGAAAATCTACCATTGGCACTGTTCATTTTTCAGTCATAGGTCGTTCTGAAATACACCAGTCGATTCAGTTGATGCTCTTGTTTGACGCGAATTTTCGTTAAACTTTATAAAAGGGCTCATTATTTGGCACTGGGTACTCTTCGCAAGCTGTAAGTGCAAACATGACTTTTTGCTTCTGTACCAGGTAAGCTCCCCCCGACATTGTTTGAAGCTTCAGGAGGATCCCTGTACTCCCTTCGGTTTGCACTCATTTTGGAGCAGGTACGTGCTCTAAAGCGATAGAGTCGGTTGTTGGTCGTACCAGCGTTCACGAAGGAACCACAACCGACCGTCCGAAACACAGAATTGTAAATCTCATCCTGCTGTGACACGGCTACTTTCTCCTCACGTATTGCAACGCCTATGTTTTGAACAAGCCTGGGAGCATCAGGCTGGATTTTGAAAATGGTGCAATCATCGTACCGTTGAACTAAGCTAGAAACTTAAGCAATGTCACTTAGACCGCCGACCAAGTTTAGCGAGCCTTTGAAATCGAGCAGATTGATTCCCCCAAATATTTTTGATCAGGGGAAGATGTCAGTAAATTTCTTGAATGTTCTTCACGTCCTATGGTCGCAGAACTCATGTCGGTTTAGGATGCACAATGAACTATCTAGAAGCCTCCTGCAAGCCAGCAAAATTCACCAGGTACTCTCTGTCTCTGTTTTTGTTCTCCTTTTGTCGTTGACTTCGGCATGGATTAAGTATCCAGGTGACCGTTAGATTAGGTGTCAAAATCATCTCTGTAGAGAGGATAATGCACCAAGATTACGTGGACTACACCGCACAATAGTAAAATTGTTTTGCATTTTGAAAGCTTGTTGAAGACGTATTCGTGAAGGATAGACAATCACATCGCAGTGTAATATGGAGGCCTGCCTATAAATCTGGTGCTGTGTAATCTTTGAAACTTCCTGGCTGGGGTCCACGTGTTCCTGTTTGCTATAGATTGGAAACCCCGCAGCACATTAAACATAACCTAACCCGGTGAAGCTCATGCTATCGCTTCCTAACCGGGCTGCCGAGCGAAAGTTCTCTCTTATTTTTGTGATGAGCTCAGATCATGTGAGATGTAAAAAGGGCGCTGAGTTGGTACCGTTGATATCACTCTACCCAGATATAATAAACAAATACGTTTATCTTATTGCCATTCAGAAGTGCATGCAGCTTAAGCCTGGTACTTGAACATCGGGGTGCAGTGCTGGTGCAGCGCTGTCGGTGGTGATGAGTAACGAATGTTCTCCAGGGGTATAATTTCTGCTAATATACGGCTCAATTTAGTCTCATGAGAAAGCTTATTGACTATGTTGATAATAGAATCAGCTGAACGTTTGGATACTTAGGTTCATTTGTCGCGTTCATGACACAAAGCAAAAAATCCCGTCATCTCCGGTCATTTTCAGCATTTTGTCCGTCTTGCGAGTGTGTAGCCCAGATTGCAACAGGACTCAGCTGCGGGCATGAGAAACATCTGTTCATGCACGATAATAATAGGTTGTACACTATCGTGCCATCATCACTTCGACCTATTTCGGTTACTGAACGGATCAGTGGGAGAATTCGAGGCCAAGGTGAGTGGTCACCGAGTGTGCAGTTTTGTGGCCTGAGGTTTCAACTCTGTTCAGTGGGATCTGCAGCGAGGTAGTCGAGGTGATGCAGAACCGAGGACATTTTTGACTCAGCTGCAGATTCTATTTATTGAAAATCAAAAGTTAGAAAACACAAAGGCCAAGCAAAGCTTATTGCGACCATCAGTGGCGGTCGACCCAGCTGCGGTAGAAGATCGGATATGAGAGCAGAAAAAATCTGACGGGACTAGTTGTGCCCGTGAGGTGCTTTGGTATTCAATGATGTGTTCAAAAAAGAAGGCTCACTTTTACTGGGACAAAGAATACGGTTATGGGCCTTTAAATGAAACTAGATAAGGCTAAATATGTGCTGAGTGACTTGTGAATCTTTGACTTGCTTAGGTTACCAAAATGGCGCGGTCAGACATTTACCACAACAATATGGGTGGGAGTCTGATGGACAGGTATGGTAAGTAAAGGCTAGCAGGGTCACCGACCGCCAGCTTACGACAAGTGCGAAT
>NW_008751868.1:570996-575388 GCF_000715545.1 Opisthorchis viverrini
TCCTCATGAGCTGAATTTTTCTCCGGTCGCCTACATTCGCCACCCCTGAAGATGCTGTTCATAGAGTACAAGAAAAATCCGCGCCCAATGCGGCAGCTGTCACATTCTTCCAGTTCAAGCGTAAGGATGCACTCAGCGGTGATGGAATCTGTTCTTGTCTCCTGACCCAAAGACAGTCCGTCTGCTTTCCCTACAAAAACAATATCCAAAAACCCGCTTCAGAGACGTATATTTGAAATCCACCCACCACCAAAGTGTTTCTCACCGTTTCCCGACCTGCGTTTCTTGTTTTAGGCCTTTAGTGTCACCTCGTCGAAACACCTCAGCGGGTTTGTCACCGCTTCCGTACTGCAACCCTTGATGCGGAAGGCACTGAAGAACTCACCGTCTTGCCACTTTGAACCCGCTATTTCTATCTCCACCGCTATACATATATGCAACTACTCTGATAGCTTCTTATCTCTTGTAACCACACCCTCATTATTTCCTTTCAGCTGCTTTATCTTCTAGCACTTCTGAAGCCATTAATGAGACCTTTTTTAAAGTCCATTCGCTGTAACCCAAAACCCATCGTCGAGAGTTAAACGTTGACCATCGAGGCTATTGACGAACATGTAGCGGTCTTCTTTTGTACTGCCACTCCCCATGATCTTCACGTTTACGAAATGTCCCAGCAGCACATCCGTACTTCTCCCTCGCTAATCTTTTCTGGACCCCCAGATGTCCACAACCTTGCCCCATTCGACGTCGACCTTTTACAAGTCATTTCCCCTCTTATGTTTTCTTCAGCAATGGTTCTCAAATTCTAATCAATATTCGTCCCATTGTCTAAATTTCATCACAGCTATGCCTTACCTTAACTCTATTCTGTTGTGTGATCTCAATAAGCGACGTTGTCCGTTCAGGGATTAGTTTAATTTTCCCACTAGGGAGGACTAAGAACTAAGCAGCATAAATTGGCAGGTCGTATTGAAAGTGCGTGTTCCCCACAACTTCAAGTGGGCCGGCTAACTGCAGCGACAGATTACTCGTCTTTCAGTGTTGAAATTTCATGTCTGCGTTTGACTGCCCGCTGAAAACTGACGTATTACTCCAAAGTTGGACACGTTGTTCCTGTATTCTCTTGAGATATTAACCACGTCCATGCATTAGATGCTTTTAATGACCTGTAAAGGCATTGTCCGTTGGTTCTGCAATTTGTTTTGATAAGAAGCCTTGTGCAATAGTCACACTAGAAAGTAACTCACTGTAGATTCATATGCCGTTACTGAAGTACCTGGCTTCTGTTCCAATATACTTCTCAAAGAGAGGGTTTTGAGTATAAGTGCAATTCAGTTTGTTGTGGACGTTAGTTTTATTCACTGATGTGGACTGTGGTCAGAATACCTGTTACTCAAATATAGCTAACAGTTGAATCGTCCTGACCAACGACGTGCGTCGGTTCAGAAGTGAGCGTTATCAAGAGTCACTGGCCCAATTTCGTGCTAGTTTTCATCATTCCTCTAAACTCTCCCAAGTTTCCAGGTTCACAAAATGTACATCAGGTCTGCTCACTGCTTCTGGCGGAGTAATCTGAGAGAGCATTCTGACCCTCTCTTGTTCTTTCTTTATGTACAGCATCTTCAAATGAATCATTCTCAGTGAAACACCCCCTCTACGAACGCTAAAGCTTACTTATATGTTTTCCTCTGAATTCTCGGGGTCGGATTAAACACAATCTACAAACTAGAAGAAATTTTCTCTTAAAGTGACCTTTCGATTCCGGATTCATTTTCTCTATCTTTCATAGGTATTTCCTTGTTCCAATTGCTCTGTCCTCTTACTGCCAATTAATGGACATATGATAGCAACAAACGGTTTTTTAGTGTTATCTGAGATAGTTCTACTTTTTTCATCTTCCCAGTTCAACTCTGCTCTGATTAGTTCACCCCACTAAAACCGGACTGTTTGATCGTCGGTACTATTCTTCATTTCTGCCTCATATAATACCTCTACAGCACTAACTAGTCCTAGGTACAGATTGTTGCAGATGACCAGCAAAATTTCGTAGATGCCCGTCCTGCCTGATAGCTCCAATTAACCTATTCCAGTCTATCGGGAACCAGGCTTTGCCCGTTGAATTAAAATGGGACTCAACATTTTTACGTACTGACCCACTTACCTGAACACGTGTTGACGCTTGCTAACTGATATCAGTAAACTTCTCAAGCCTCACAAGCAATAGTTTGAATTATAGTCGCTCTGGTTCCAGTAAGTCGAGGTGTTTGCTCTCGAGAACAAGGCAAGCTGTTCGGTGCATTCCCCAAAATGCTTCAGAGCGGCCTGATTCCATTTACTTTCTGCTGGAGACCTCCTATTCACTGCTGTTTGGTGATGCACTTGCCTGCTCTAAAGTGTTACTTCACGGTCAGAGGGCGAGCACGCCACACCGTCAATCCTCCTAAAAACAGGGCTACAAAAATCCCCATTCTAACGTCTGTCACATGCAACTACCTTTGTACTGGAGCGTTCTCACAAAATGGCAAACCATGGTTGCCCATCTAGCAACTATGGTAATAAAATACAAGCTAAGCTGTACACCACAAGAAAAACTGTTTCTGAGCTGTTTTAGTGTTTGAAAAAACTTAACCCTATCATTCATTACCAATGTATATGAACCGATTAAAATCAACCTGCATCTAACGGAATCGATTAGTTAACTTTGATGACAGATGACGATTTGACTGGAACAGACATTTCTTACTGTGCTTATAAACTGACCAACCAGTTTTCACGTCAATAATTTATCAATTGTCCGGACTTCAGAATCTTGGCATGGTTCACTTTAAAGGTAGTACAACGATAGTGTTCCTCTTGTACTTGAGTTCTATGGACTGCTGCAATATGTTGCAAACGCTGATGATGGTAACAGAACTCGTGCGAATCGGTGCTCGAGAATTCGGCACCAGCCTCCTACTCGACCTGTTTTGTTCTGGGATTTCCTGCAAGCAAGTTATGCTTCAAGCATCTGGCTAAACACATGGTGACTGTAACGATCGTTCCACACACCTACGGATCAGCTATATTTTGGCACTTTCCTACTAAGTCTGATCAACTGAGGCCCGTGCAATATATGGAGTTACTTAGAGTCTAATCAATACATGGATAACATTCTTGTTAATTCCAAGCTCAAACACAAGTGTGGTTCACCACGAGTACGCATAACTTCACTGGTCAAGCATCTGTGTACTTGAAAAATTCCTTTATAATTCTAATAACTAAAAAAGACTGACTACCTTAAATCATCGGGAAACCAGTTGGTTCTGATAAACGATCAGTGAGTCTACTCCGAAGTGGTCACTTCTACTTGGTGGTCAACGTCTTCTGCGTGTTATTTAGATCACACCTGAGAAGACCTAAGGAGATTGTGGCATACTAGAAGCCATGCTTTCTACTTCTGTTGAGAAAACGGCTCAACTACTGCAGTATAGTATTTCATCTAGGCCATGTGCGATGATTGATGACACCATGTTCCTATGCAAAAGTGGAACTGAGGCACATCCTGCAATCTTAGTCTTTTGAGTAGGCAGACTTGACTAGTTGAATCTTTTCACATATCAACACTGAATTTGATCATGGCTGCTGTAAAGGCAGGTTACAGCCTCATGGGCTGTGATGTTTGGTGCTGTGGAGGTAGGAAAATCTATTCAGAGGGATTGCTTGTGTTTCTTCCAGAGTTTCATTCGCGTATTTGTTACTTTTGTAACCGAAAAATCACTTACCCGTGAGGATGGCTACCATTACGCTACTCATTATCAGTTAGGTAAACTGTACAGCCCGAAACTTAGAAAATGATCATCAGAACGAGTTGACCAACTGAATCAATCGTAATTTCACATAAAACAGTGTGAAAAACTGCGTTCATTGCCACAATCCTCGTTGGCTGAATATAATTGGTCATGAGAAAACTGCTTACCACTGGGGAATCGTGGGAACGTACGGGACGAGCGAAACATACGGCGAACACTCATACAATTCTCGAGGACAGGAAAACAAGGCACGGGAAAGTAGGACGGAAACACTGAATGATATAGGTTTATGGATCCACTCTGTAATCGTTTTTCACAATTACTGTCCCTAATATGTATACATATATATACATATATATACCTCTATATAATAGTGGTTGTACCCGAGAACTTCGTACACCTGTAATGGATTTTCTTCGGATGGCGATGGTCATCTGTGCCTACGGACTACTGACGTCCAATGGATTCACTGGTGGGTATTTAAAATTACACTGTTTGGAATATCAATAGGAACTTAGAAAAACAAGAAAGCAGACTGATAACATTTTCTGTGTGTAGTCCCCAGACGATCTGAAACACCATTATATATATATATATACATATA